>NC_056623.2:13485345-13602845 GCF_002870075.4 Lactuca sativa
ATTTATGGCGCAACAGGTCTTCTGATATTAACAATGAGCTGTATGCGGGATACAAGAGCGGAAACTCTGAGAAGAAAATAAATGAGATATTAGCAGGTTGGTCGATCCACACACATCGTTTATCTGCTTACTAAGTAAATGATCTAAGCTTTAATTTTGTTTTTTTATTCAAACATTTCCACAGGCTATGATTTCATGAATTCGAATGTCAGTAATTATAATGTGATAGTATGGTACAACTCTACCTACAAGAATGATTCAGGAAATATTCCCCTAGGACTAGTCCGGGTTCCTCGCTCAATAAATTGGGTATACATTCTAAATTTTGCAGCATTCATGTAATTCTTATTCTATACAAAAACTTTAATATTTTAGTCAACGTTATGGTTTTGATTAGTGTTTTATCAGCTAATAGTTGGAATCATGTTAGTGGCTCTTCCCATAGTTTCATGAAACCTAAAGCATTTCCAATTTATGCATACTACAGGTTTCAAATGTTTTCCTACAACTTCTGCTTGGGCCTTCTACACAAATGCTGTTTGATTTCGTAAAAGAGATGCCCAAACCTGAAACCAAACTCAGGCTGGATTTCTCTTCTCTCCTTGGACCATTATTCTTTACATGGGTCATTTTGCAACTATTCCCTGTAAGTAAATTTTTAAGATTTTAAATTAGAGTAAAAAAAATTCACTTTTTGTCCAATTGACATGAGTCCAAGTCCCAATCCACTGCTATGTTATGTTATGTCCTCCTGCATAACAAACGGGCCCTTAAGAATAAATTACTAAAATTGTTGCATGCAGATTATACTAACAGCTCTGGTTTATGAGAAACAACGAAACTTAAGGATCATGATGAAAATGCATGGGCTTGGGGATGGTCCTTATTTGATGATTTCTTATGCGTACTTCCTTGCCATATCTTTGGTGTACATATTCTGTTTTGTGGTCTTTGGCTCAGTTATAGGTACAAATCAGTTAACACCACATAACAATTTTTTATTTTGATTATTTTAATTTACTTAGCTAATGCCCTTCATTTCATTGCAGGGTTAAAGTTCTTCACATTGAATGACTACAGCATCCAGTTTGTGTTCTATTTCATCTACATAAACTTACAAATTTCTCTGGCCTTTCTAGTGGCTGCTCTCTTCTCTAATGTGAAGACTGCTGCAGGTTTGTTGTCATATATTCCATATCTGTTGGAGTTTCTTAAGCTGCGTTTGTTACACTGGACAGGACTTGACAAGCCTTCTGGGGATATTTTTCGATGATGAGGATCAGAAGAGCATTCGTGTCTTTTTCACATAGGAGAGATTAAGAGCGAGAGTCCCTCTCACCCCTTGTTCCATCTTTCTGGGTGGGGCAAAAAATTGCAATTTTTGCCCATCGAAAATTTCCATTCCAATGTACGCCAAGCCAAATGCATTGCATCATGTCATGTCCTGTGTAACAAATGGGTTCTTAATGTTTCTTGTACGAATGATAGAGATACATCTGGGTTATGACTTATATGGATATGATTATAACAGTTGTGGGGTACATTATTGTCTTTGCAACCGGTCTCGTGGGAGTAGGATTCTTCCAGTTCTTCCTTGAAGCCGCATCATTTCCAAGTAAGTAAGGATATAAGTAATGTAGTCTTGATGATCAGTTCATGTTTGATAGCAAAAACACTTATTCTTTCTGAAACCCCTAAGCTCTCACCCAAGAGCATTATTGAGTTATGTGAAATGTAAATGAGATACTCGGCATAAGAGTCTAGTACCCACAAGGATCCCAATCTAGAATTAGAATTCATAGAGTGCGACTGCTGAGAGTCAAACCCTTTGCATGTTTTCTGCAAGATACCATCACAAAACCAGTACGCCCTAGGGGCATAATGAACAAATGTTTTTGAAAGCATATGTACTGGCATTGAAATCTGACTTGTTTAAATTTATATATAATATGTTATTGATTGCATGCTATTTGTCTACACATATGTTTTTTTTTTTTTTTTTTTTTTTTTTTTTTTTTTTTTGTAGAACATTGGATTGTCGTGATGGATTTATACCCGGGGTTTTCTCTTTACCGTGGATTATACGATTTTTCACAATATGCTTTTACGGGAAACTATATGGGGACTAGTGGAATGCGTTGGGGAGATTTAACCGACGACCATAATGGGATGGGTCATGTCCTAATAACCATGATTGTGGAATGGGTGGTAGTTTTCTTTACAGCATACTATATTGATCAGGTTCTAACATCGGGAAGTGGTGCCCGAAACTTTTTCTGGCATAACCTCAAAAGTAAGCCCTCCTCATCGTTTAGAAAGCCCTCGTCATCATTCAAGAAGCCTAGTTTGCAAAGGAAGGGTTCAAAAGTATATTTGGAGCTGGAGAAACCTGATGTTGTCCGAGAGGCAAGTGGCACATCTTTACTTGGTTGAAATTAGTTTAAAATGATAAGTAAAAATAAAAAAGATAGTCGTTTATCTTGACTATGTGGACATTGGCTGAATAGGTGCATTAGACATATAGTAAGTTGCAACTTGTTTTGTTGTTACCTGAAAATAGTATCCATATCCCCCAGGCATAGCACATTTGCTTATGGGTTAATTGTGATCCTTTTGGGCACTATGAGTTTCATAAAAGTTGAAGGTCCCGATCTGTGTGAGTTTCAGTTCCAATGTGGATTGATCCTTCTAGGAACTTGGCTCTTATGTCATCCACCTAGTAGGACATTTTGTAAATGATATACACCTCACATGATGTTTGTAAGGCGACTTGGCAGAAGAATAACCTTTTCTGCAGAAAGTATTGTGCATAGTATATGGTCTGCTATATTACACCAGTTTATGGTCTGCTAAATTATGGGTATAGATTGTTCAACAAAATCTTTTATCTAAGCTTTGGTAAATACCAATCGTGTCCCTTTCCACATTATATCAGAGGGTGAGGGTTGAGCAGTTAGTGGTTGAACAAGACACGAGCCATGCAGTTGTCTGTGATAACCTCAAAAAAGTGTATCCAGGAAGAGATGGAAACCCAGAGAAAATTGCAGTTAGAGGGTTGTCACTTGCATTATCTCAAGGGGAGTGCTTTGGTATGCTTGGTCCAAACGGCGCTGGCAAAACCTCCTTCATTAATATGGTTAGTGCAAAAGCATCTTTCATTCTTAATTCACAATTTGCTCTTGTTTATTTGAATAGCAAACAGATAGGTGATCTTTCTGTTGTCGAGGGAGGGTCATTGTACTTCAATTTTCTTTTTGTTATGAGGACAGTGTACCCTGAAAAATCTACCCAATTATTGCAGTGAAAATTGCTGCCTTTTATTTGGATGATATTGTTGTTACTGGATATAATTTTCAAAATAAAATGTTGTAATATAAGAAGAAAGTATGATGCTATAAATAACAAATAAACAATACTATGTTGCTATTTTTCACATTTAACCCAACTAAGAAGAGTGAGCCGATGTTGACAGATGATTGGGCTGCTTAAGCCAAGCTCTGGCACAGCATATGTTCGTGGTCTGGATATAACAAGTGACATGGATGGGATTTATGCCAACATGGGTGTCTGTCCTCAGCACGAGTAAGTATTAAAATCCCTCTAGAAATACTTTAATTGTTGTTTCCTTTAGTCATGAGGGATACAATACTTAATCTCAGTTAGCTTGTTCGACTTGCAAAAATAATGACTTAATAGAGAAAGTCATGAAAATGAGCTTTACCCCTTTAATTCCTAACTTTTTACAAATTTCCCATCATTTATTCTTTCCTTCCATTTTCCCAAATGTGTCGGACATTTTTCAAAAATCATTTCTCAAGGAAAAAAAGAAACAACGCTCAGTTTTACCTATTACATTGGTTAGATAGATTTATATGCTTTCTTAAATACTAAGGTTTGTTATATAGCCTGCTGTGGGAAAGCCTAACAGGTAGGGAGCATCTTCTTTTCTATGGAAGGCTTAAGAACCTTAAAGGTACCGCCTTGACACAAGTAAGTTGGCGTTTACTTTGGCTACATTTGTTACATTGGATGGGACTAGAAAAAGGTTCTAGAAATAGTTTCAATGATGATGATGGGAAGAGCATTCACACATTTTACCTAGACAAGAGATCGAGAGCTATTCCTTATCAGACATTGTCCCACTTTTTTCGGAAAAGCAAACAATTGCATTTTGTCCCATTGACATCAGTCGCGGTTGGTTTTTGTGTTCAGTGCATGCTAAATGCAGCACAATCTGTTTTGTCATGTTGTGTGGGCCATTCAGACGACTTCTTGCTGAGAAACTTCCATTTAATGAAGTTATTTACTTCTAAATGCTGAGATTCTGGAACTTATTTACATGTAAATTTCGTTGTTTTAGGCGGTTGAAGAATCTCTTAAAAGTGTGAATCTCTTCAATGGTGGGGTTGCAGACAAGCAATCTGGGAAGTATAGTGGAGGCATGAAGAGGAGGCTTAGTGTTGCCATTTCATTAATTGGAGATCCAAAGGTGGTGTACATGGATGAGCCCAGCACGGGACTTGACCCAGCTTCAAGAAATAATCTATGGAATGTGGTCAAGCGGGCTAAACAAAACCGTGCTATTATTCTCACCAGTAATTATCTAAGACACTTTCCAAAGGGCATTCACGTCTTTTTCCTCATAATAGGTCGATAATGAGTCCACGTCCCACCTTTTCAGATGTGACAAAAAATTGCAATTTTGTCTCATTGACATTAGTCCTACTCCGGTGCATATGTCAAACACAGTACAACATGTTTGGTTAGTGATGCCATGTCATTCAAATGTAATTTATATGGCTAATGAAAATGTTTCAGCACATTCTATGGAGGAAGCAGAGCATCTATGTGATCGGTTAGGGATTTTTGTAGATGGAAGCTTGCAGTGTGTCGGAAACCCTAACGAGGTATTTTGAACATCATTCTAAATCCAGGGTTACAACAGCCATAATGGATAAAATGGTTAAATTGAATGTTTTTTTAAATGAGTAAATCTTACTATCTTTATTTTACTTGTATGGGGATAGTTGAAGGGTAGATACGGAGGTTCATATGTGTTCACAATGACAACATCCTCAAATCACGAGGCAAATGTAGAAAACCTGGTAAAAGGTCTCTCGCCAGATGCAAAAAAGATATACGAAATATCCGGGACACAAAAGTTTGAAATGCCAAAAGAAGCCATCAAAATAGCAGATGTTTTTCGTGCTGTTGAGAATGCTAAAAGTAGGTTTGATGTTCAGGCATGGGGGCTTGCGGACACAACTCTTGAAGATGTTTTCATTAAAGTTGCTCAAGAGGCTCAACCATTGGATGTTCTCTCGTGATGATTTCAGCTAACATATTAATGAAGTATATGTATCTTGACAAAATTGCAAAAATGGTCCTGTGGTATGTCAAAACTAACATGTTTGGGCCAAAACGGTTTTGGCTAGCATCAATGGTCCAAAAGTTTCATTTTCTTGCAAGTTTGGTCCAATTTGGTTTGAATTTTTTTGGAAAGACGATTTTGCCCTTATTATTTAATTTTTCATTTTTGTTTTATTACCAACAATTAAACATAATTAAAAATAAAACAAAATAACATAAAATACCCTCTCTCTCATACCCCCCCCCCCCCTCTCTCTCTCTCGTTTCTTGCTTACCATTGTCCAAAGAAGAAGAACGAATGGTTGTCATCAGCCTAGGCTGCCCCTCCGCCTCCCTCCGGTCAGGTAGCATCACCCCAAACACCCGATTCGATCGTTGCTACCCTCCCTTTGAACCTAGACAGATATCAACAAGAGAAAGGAGATCGAGATCTGGAATTTGGGTTTCTTGACGATTAGGGTTTCTTGGTGGCTAGGGTTTTCAGATGGAGGGTTTCGCGACTGGAAATCGAGGGGAAGACACATTGGATCGATTTTCCTCGGCTGTTAAGCCTCCGAGGAGGTGGTTGTCATCGATCAAGGGGGTCATCGATCTGGGTTACATCTCCACACCACCGCCGGATCCTCTAGCTACAGACTGAACATATCTGAAGGCGACGGGCATGGTGATGGGGTGTAGCAGTGACAAGAAGAACAAGAGAGATGGACATGATTGGCATTTGATTCAAACACCGATTCAAAGAAGAACAAGAGAGAGGGACATGATTGGGATTTGATTCAATAATTGGAAAGGACGCAAAAATTTCTAGGTTGTAAATCGTAATCCCTTTCATCTGTAAATCGTAATCTCTTTAACCTGTACTGATTTAGGGTATACAGTGTCTGCGATTCAGGGAGGGGGATAAAAGGGGTGCAGTTTACCTTCATCTTTATGTTTATTGAGTTGTTTATGTGCTTGTGGGTTTGAGTTGGGCAATTCATAGAAGAAATTTATTCCGATGGTGGTGATGGCAGTTCATCAGAAATCGATTTCTTAGTTCGTGAATATGATGTTCTTGTTCTTGAACTCAGGAAAAACCGAGTGTTCTTAAGATTCATATGTGTATATGAGTGTGTATGTGTTTAGTCTATTCGACTTCATACAATGAATTGAACAAAATTGATAAAAGTTAGGGTTCTTCATTTTACAAATCCACTACCAGATCTGTATTAATTTTATTTGTAGAGAGAGATAGAGAGAGAAAGAGAAAGAGAGAGAGAGAGAGAGAGAGGGAGAGAGAGAGTATTTTTTTTGTTTTATTTTTAATTGCTTTTTAATTACTAATAATAAAATAAAAATGGAAAATTAAAATATAAGGGCAAATCCGTAATTATAAAAAAGTTCATAGAAAATTGGACCAAACTCGCAACAAAACGAAACTATTGGACCATCCTTGCAAGTCAAACCCATTTGGACCAAAGGTGCTAGTTTTGACATACCACAGGGACCATTCTTGCAATTTTGTCATGTATCTTTATAGGGAAAATTACTAATCTAACCAAATTCATTAATGACTTTTCACTTTTTAGCCAAAAATTAGTATTTATCCCAAACTAGCCCACGAAACCGTAGGTGGTTAAAATGTCTACTGTTCTGCCCATTTATCTACTGTTTTGATTTTAGTATATAATTCTTTTTTATTTTCATTTTTCACTACGAAACCATAGACGAAAAAATAGTCTACTGTTTCCTCTAAGAAGTCTACTGTTTCCCAAAAAGTAGATTAAAAATGATCTACTGTTTCGTCCAAAACCTACAGTTTTGGATTATTATTATTATTATTATTATTATTATTATTTTTTTTAAGATGAAAAAAAAAACAAACTTTTACTTTAAAAGAGATTTTTTTTTTCTTTTAATATATAGTAGGTACGATATAGTAGTCAAAATAGATGAATTAGTAGTCAAATACCCAAAAAAACCCCCAAAACCGTAGGTTTTTAGACGAAACAGTAGATCATTTTTAATCTACTTTTTGGGAAACAGTAGACTTCTCAGAGGAAACAATAGACCACTTTTTCATCTACGGTTTCGTAGTGAAATATGAAAAAAAATATTTATATACTAAAATCAAAACAGTAGGTAAATGGGCGAAACAGTAGGTCATTTTAACCACCTACGGTTTCGTGGGCTAGTTTGGGACAAATGCTAATTTTTGACTAAAAATTGTTAATCACTTCCTTAATTTGGCTAGATTAGTTACTGTCCCATCTTTATAAAGAGTATTTTAGCTTGTATAAATTTGATTTTCCATTAATTTATTGCCTCAAATCACACATGTAGTGTACTTGTGTAGTAATATATCTCAAGGGAAAAAACCAGCTAGAGATTACCAAAATCGTCTAAGTGGTAGCTCTACAGATAACTCGGTGAAAAAATAGGATACATAAATTCACAGCATGTCCGGTTCAAGGTACATCACACTAATTTTGACGAAGAAACAATCACATCCATAGAGTAGAGGTCATGTTGCAAGACTATTTACATAGTCATCCAACTGGTGCTTTTCAAAAGCTTGAGATAATGAGATAAAACCCTAAATAGCGAGTTTCTTCAATAGAACAAATCAAAATTGAATAAAAACCCTAAATCGTTGTGTTACTTGAGATATGGTTGATTGAATAAATCAAAATCAAAACCATTATACATCGAAATATCGCGATTAGAGACAATACCTAAATGTCATTTTTTGCCACATCTAGATAGCCGATAAGTTGATTTATTTAACAGATTGTGGGGAACATAGTTTTATGTTGGTTTTTTGCCACGTCTAGCTAACCAATAAGTTAATTTATTTTTTGAGCTTTTTAAAGGTCATGTTGGCAACCAAAAAATAACTTATAAGTTAGCTAATAAGCTAGCTTTTTAAAAAGCTGCTTAGACTAGCATTTTATGAATTTTTTTTTAATTTTTCAAATATACCTCTTAATTAATTATAGAAACACAATCTTTTAAATTTCATCTTATGTCTTTCAGCTACTTTTACCAACTGTTATTTTTTATCAGCTGACTTTTTATTTAACAGTTAGCTTTTTAATTTTCAGTTAACTTTTTAGCTAATAGCTAACTTTTCAGCTAGTACGCAAACAAAGCTTAAGAAGGTTAATAATTTTTTACCGATGGCCTAAAAACATCATTCAAACTTTTTAAAACATTATTCAAACTTTTTTTCATTATACAATTAAATGTGTTGAAGTGGTAAAAAAACAATATTGTCATTAATCTTTAGTTTCTCTTTCTACCTTCATCCGTCAAAAAAAAAACCTTACATATAAATTCAATTCAAATGTAAGGTTTGGATACTCTTTCATTTTTTTTATATATTTATCAACTAATAGTTGATAAATATATATAAAAGAAATGAAAGAGTATCCAAATCTTACCTTTGAATTTATATGCAATATGGGAAAGTTTGTGTTGCTTTTTTGGACAGAAGAAGCTACGAAGGCCATCTAAATCTCGATGACAGTTGTGATTTGTGCATCGTCATTTCCAATAAAACAGTTGACTTTCCTAGATTGATTCTCAAAGCCAACAATAGTTTTTCCATCAACATTGTATGTACCTCTTAACTCGTGTATCAGTTTATACACTTTGGTTGGCCCGATGTTTAACCTTCTAATCTTCTCAATGAATGATTGAATAGTATTATCCAATTGTCTATTCATCCTTATATATATATATATATATATATATATATATATATATATATATATATATATATATATATATATATATATATATATATATAATTTTCACTAACCAAAACATGATTATGTCTTTCTTCACATTTGTAGAGCACAACACTTCTAACTTTCATACCTATTAAATTTCAAAAAAGGTACACATTCTGAGGAGCTCATCCCCTACTGCATACACTATGTATCTATGCGTAAGAACACCAATGCTTTTTCTCCTCTTTACAATCACCTTTCTCATATCAAAATTGGCTTTAGCGGTATAAGACTTGTACATGGCTATTGCATCATCAATGCTTGCATATTTGTTGTTCAACTTTGGTTTTACATCATTAACATTATTAGGAATCCATATTATACGGGTACCATCTGGAAAGAAAACCCCTTGAGGTATATGTTGATCTACTGCATACAAATAAACACATAAGAAGTTAATACACATGCTATAACAAAGTGAAAAAAAAATTCATTCATAATTTAATAATAAGAACAAAAAACATTAACACAACTAAACAACATTCAAAACACTAAAACATCAAATTTCACAATTAATGGAAAAACTGAATTCATATTATTTGACAAAACACAAAAAACATAAGAGACATTACAACTTTAATTCAAAAGATAACAAACATTAATCGTAATTCAACAAAGCAATACAAGTAATAATCACAACAAAACAATTTAATATGTAAACACAAAATGTGAATAACAGTGGTATGTATATTATATCAAATGTAAACAAAACTAAATTAATCACAGTTAAAAATCACATTAACATAAAAATCAATAATTGAAACATCAAAACATAACAAGTTAGAGAAAGATTCCATATCACTTAAACCTTTAATGAAAATCGATGAATATATGATCTTGATTAATTAAGTGTAATGTCCCGATTTTCAACCAAAACTTCTTCATTTTTATTTATTGAATTATATCAAAGTACATTTACATTTTCGGAAACATGATTGCGAATGTGCGTGTGTACATTTGAACCTTTCCCTTCTCACGAACCAATGGAATGCTTGGAAAATATATGTAACAATTGGGTGAGAACTAGGTTTAGCGAGTTCCCCCAATATACCATATATCACAATACATATACATGCATATATCGAGTATCTAGGCTCATAGTTGCTTAAGTTGTTATTGTCGTTATCCGGCCCATAAAATCTACACTATGGGCTCTACTTTACCGACTCTTATATCCTAACATACATGGATATATATATATATATATATATATATATATATATATATATATATACTGGAATAAATAATATAGTGAGACGAACTCACCTTGACAATGACTCAGAAGATTCATAGTTATCTGAGTGATTCTACTGACGATCCAACTAACGGACAACACACCAAACAAGTATTAATCTATAATACTTTCATCTATTAATTCCTATGATGATATGGTAATGAAAACTAGATTCTTCACTATCCCAATGAATACGGAGAGTTTTATCAAATAAGGATCAGCCAGACACGACAGATGGAAGGCAGAACCATTTCAACATATAGCATTTCTGAAATTCAACAACCATGTCAACATAGCCATTATAGACATCTCTAGCATAAGTTTTGGCTTAGGTGTCTAAGCATATAACTATAATTGGTATATACTTGAATTGATAGTAGCATAGTCCTTTTTGGTTACCTTCAAACCTGGAAATTGAATAAGATAACTTTTAGAGAGAAAAGATTGATTTATTAATTTATTACTTGGTTAATAAATTAATTGGAAATCAAAATAAATGATTTATTAACGTATTATGGAAATAATATATTAATTAGAAATCATATTGTTTAATTAACTTCTAATCAGAAATTAATTTGGAATTAATTTTGGGACTAAAGGAATTAATTAAAACGGCAGGGACTAAAGGTGACAATGTTCAATAATTGAACATTGGGCAATTTTAGAACATCCTTATAGTAGGTGGAACGAATTGTAGATGCTCCTAGGGCTTCCTTGGGCTCTAAGGGTGCCTTGGATGACTTAGGGAGGAAGTTAAGGGATTAGGGTTATCTTGGATACACTTGCCTAATCTAATACCTTCCTAACACCTATATAAACTCTCCTTACGGTTAAATTTCTGTTATGACTCCTCCAAGAGCCTAAGGGCCTAAATTTCTCTTCCATTACTCTCTCTCTCTCTCTCTGTGTATGTTTCTATCTCTCTCTCTCTCTCTCTCTCTCTCTCTTTCTTGCTCGCTAGTATTCATTAGTTGCTTGAGTTTGTTTGTGAACCATTAGAGGCATGACACTTGTGGCGCTTGCAACCAAAGGTCATTCAAGCAAGGATTCAAGATTGTTTACAATAACAATGTTAAAGGTATATTTCATAACCCTTTATTATGTGAATTTCGATTATACACTAGGGATCTAGGGTTTATACTTTTTTGTTTATTATTGTATGTTAAATTAGAGAAAGCGTAGATCTTCATTTAGGGTTACATGCACATATAGGATTGTGTGTTTTGCTCAAAACCCATCAGTGATATCATAGTCTAGGTTTAGTTTTCTATTGAATTGACACTAATATGAACTTGAAGAAGGAGGAGAAAACAGAATCGACATTCTGTTCTTCGATCTCGTCGAGTTGTTTCTTCAGACTCGACGTGTTGGACTGCAACTCGGCGAGTTGGTCCTCCAACTCGACGAGTTTGTGCGTCAGATCCTGATTTCGGATTTTCTTGCCTAACTTTATTTATTTGGTAATTAACTTTTACTAAATCTGCCATAATCCGATTTTTTGTAATGTTAGATAATTAAATATAACCTAAATGTGAGGAGATAATTATAAACTGGATAACATTGATTTTATTTGATTATAATTATCCTTATGGATATGATTAATAATTCAAATAATTGTTTAATTAAAGGATAATTAATATATCCATAATTTGTTACTAAATAATTAATTTGATTATTAATTAACGTTAACTTTAGTGTTGTTTGAAATTTATATTAAAATGTTTAATTTTTGAAATTTAAAATGTAAACCCTAAATTACATTCTTATGGATTTTGTTAATAATTTAATTAAATGGTTAATTAAAGGATAATTAATAAATCCATATATGGTTTAAATTTACTTAAATTAAAAGTTTAATTTATTAAAAGATAAAACCCTTGAAATTTTAGAATGCTTAAAATTCACCTTATACTATATATATATATATATATATATATATATATATATATATATATATATATATATATATATATATATATATATATATATATATATATATATATATTACAGTGTTGTAAAACTCGCCGAGTTGGCCGATTACTCATCCGAGTACTTAGTACTCGGCCCCTTACTGAGGCGGGTTACAGAATCCCGACTACTCCCCGATCGACCCTTACTGAACTAAGCAGTGTTGTCAAAACCAGTCAACTCGGTGATTAATATGTATAATATACTTAACGATTTATTATTTAACACACTCACATGTGATTATTACTACATATATATATATATATATATATATATATATATTAAATTTTCAGTAATTATTCACAAAGTGAGACCAATATGTGTTTTTCAGCTTTTGTGTATTCACATGTATCTTATTTTGCTATATATATTTCAATCAACTTAAGATTTTAACTTATGATTTTGACATATATAAATACCCTAAAAATATTTCTACATGAATTATCGAATCCGAGTACTCCCCGAGTACTCTCGAGTACTTCTGAGTACTCGCTACTCGGTAGTCAGTTGAGCAAGTATCGAGTAACGAGTTCTACAACCATGTATGGATGTATGTGTTGGATTAGTGTCTAAGTCCATAACTATTTTGGTATGTACTTGACCCGATGGTGCATGGTCCTTTTGGGTTGCCTTCACCAAAGCAACTTGATAGGATGAATTATGAAGAGAAGGGATTAAATATGATTATTAATATATTATGAGAATAATATATTAAAGGAGAAATAATATTGTTTAATTAATATTAAGAATTAATAAGAATTAAGTTTGTGACTAAAAGAGATTAATTAAACTTAAGGGACTGGAATTATAGTTATAAGATAATTGCAATTTGGGCTATGGATTGCCTTATATTAAGGAGTGGACGAATTCTATGGGGAAACCCGTTAGAAATCGTCCAAGGCCTTTAAGGAAAGGAGTCCATCGGTTGCTTAGGGCTTAAGCATCCAAATTAGGGTTTCCTTGTTAGATAACCCTAATAGCCTCACTATATATAGAGCCCTTATGCCCCAAAAACGTGGATAAGCTTTCTTCTAGGGGTTCCACACGTTTTGGGCAGCCTCCTTCTCTTCTCCTCTTCATCCTCTTGCTCTTGGTGTTTGTGAACCATTAGAGGAGTGACATTTGTGACTCTAAGCTTTCTAAAGTCAATACAAGAAGGATTTGAGATTGTTATTGCTACATAACAATCAAGGTATGATCTAAACCCTAATTTATATGTTATATTGATTATCATATGCTAGATCTAGGGTTTATAGTCTTGGATGAACTGCATGTACAATAGAGAAACCTAGATCCAAGCATTAGGGTTTGTATGAGCACATAGGACGTTCTTATAGCTAAAACCCATCAGTGGTATCAGAGCCTTGATTGGTTTCTATTGTATTGATGCCTTGTATGTTTGTTTAAGTTGAAAAATTCGATTTTTATGAAACTGCCTGATGAACTCGGCGAGTCCTATTGTGTACTCGGCGAGTAGGCCCCTACTCGGCGAGTCCATATGGGTACTCGACGAGTTCGAGCGTCAGAAAGAGGGGATTTCGGGATTTCTTGCTGTTTTTCTCATTGATACTTGCCTTATCTATTTTAGATCATTAAAATCCGATTTTATTCATATTTTTTAGTATATCCTTGATTAACAAAAGATAATTACCAATTGATTAGATAATAACTTCCTTATATGATTAAAGTTGATTATTTGTATTAATTGGGTAACTTATTTTGCAAGAAACTGAAATTAGGTCAAATATAGATAATGATGAAATTAATTGTTTAATTTATATTATTTGTTATTTGATCCTTGTTATATGAAAAGTTTCAATTTTTCCCCTATAGGTTTTATAGTTTAAATTTAAACTCAATGGTTTAGTTTTGAAATTTAAATAGTTGAAACCCTAATGTTTTGAAAAGGTTTCAAAACTTGTCCTCAAGTTTTGGAATTTAAATTTTGATTAAAAGTTTAATTTTGATGTATATTTAAATTCTAAACCTAATGTTTTGAAATGTTTCAAAACTTGCCTTCAAGTTTTGGAATTTAAAAGTTGATTAAATGTTTAATTTAGGAATGTTAAATTCTAAAACCCTAGTATTGTTTTGAAAAAGTTCAAATCACACCCTTATGGTTTTATTAATTAATTAAGGTGTATAATTAAAAGAGGTTTAATAAATCCATAAAAGTTTAGGTTTACAATTTAATTGAATTAAAAGTATAATTGTTAAATTTGACCTCCTAGTATTTTAAAAGTGTAAAATACACCCTATACTATATATAACATTAAAAGTCTAACATTATATATATGTATGAGTAAAAGTCAGTCTTACCGTTAGTAGGCCTCATTCACAAAGCTGGTCTATAAGGGGTGTTTAAGGAAATTGCCTATAAAATGGCGATTGAATGGGTATCCACTCTTACCCACCGCACTCTTGACTAGTGGAGGGTCGTTAGCCGAACGGGTAGGATAGGATAAAACCTTCCATTATAAGTATAATGAAGTACAAAAGTAACTAAATGTTTTACAAATTCCCAATCTTAGTTACTTAGGCAAAAGTGAATTGATGCAATTCCATGAAATTACACTTTGTGCCCTTGCGAAGACGTTAGTGGAGCATGTGTGGTTAACCGGAACACTAAATGGTTCTAAGCAAAGGTAGCAAAGGGTGACTCAATGTTTGTCATAGTTCGGTGGAGCGTGTGTGGTTTACCGGCACATCGAATAGGTGACTGTAGCATGTGAGGGCACCATGTAGATTTGCATGGTTATTCACACCCGCTTTGTAATCCTCGGCATCCCAGTCACAAACTAGAGGGGCATATCGAGATTTAAACATGCGATTGAAATGTTCAATGAATCTCAAAGGATCTAGGAGTTTTCATAAATTTAAAGCTTAAATTTCTTTTTCGTTTTTCGTGGTGGAAATTAGTGAATCGTCATTCACTTACCTTCAAATATTCTGCAACTAGATTACGACATCCCTTTTCTAGGTTGTAGCATATTGTGTTGGGTCCTAGCCTTAGTATCTCATTTGGGTGATTTACTAAGGACTCAATCACTCAACTAACTTGAGTTCGTTTTCTCCCGTTTTGTAGATGTCAAAGTCCGACAACTATGGTCTTCCCAAATCCCGTGGAACAAGCATTCCACATGAAGATGATATTCCACGATTCGATCGAGGAACAAGAGATCATGCTTCTCTTCCTCCACCTCCTCCAATTATTCTCCCTAACCCACAAGTTCGAAGGCTTGAATAGTTCAAGCTCACTCAAGCCCTTTTGGCAAATAAACATAAAGAAGGAAAGTCGGTGTGTGCACACGTCCTAGGGATGAAGTCACACATTGATAGGTTAAGAATGTTAGGATCCGTTGTCTGTGAGGAGATGGATGTTGATTGGGTTCTTCAGTCACTTTCTAACTCATATAGTGAGTTCGTAAGAGGGTACTATATGATGAACTGTGACGTGACCCTTATAGATCTCACCTATATGCTTATTGCTGCTGAATCAACAATGGTTTGGCGCAATAGAAAAGCAAAGTTGATTGGTGAATCTGCCTTCAAGACCTCTATGGATATAGACAATGGCAACGAAAGACATACTATTATCAAAAAGTTTGATCATAAGAGAAAGGAAATGTCTGAACTAGTTCCATGTTCTATTCCAAAAGAGTCAACTTGCTTTTATTGCCAAGAGAAGGGGCATTGGAGACGAAGCTGCCCTATTTACCTAAGAGATCTAAGAGATGGGAGAGTCAAAACATATGGCTCTGCTTTAGGTAAAATCCATTGACTTACTCTTTTAAGCTTCTATTCTAGATTCTTAATACATAATAAGAGTGATGTTTTGTAGGATCGAAGAAAGGAGAGGAAGCTTAAGGAAAGAAGTGAGCAGAATCTAACCGTGAAGGAATGGATTTCGATCGCATTACTTGAAGATTAGATTCTTGAGCTACTACTTAGAGTTAGAATTAGATTGCTAAGAAAGATGCATTAGCATAGTTTTTCAAAGAATTGTATTGTAAGGACAAATTTTTCTGCAATAAAATAAATTTTGACTTTATATTATTTATCCTTGCAATGGCGTGTATGAAAATTGACGTTTGAATGCTTCTAATATTAGCAATAATGGATTTGATTCTTATTTGTGGAAATGTTAGAAATTTACCAAATAGGGAAGGTTTCTCATCGCCCAAGTTTCAATTGGACAGAAACTTGGAATCATGCAACTTGGTTGCACGATAAATGAGGAAGTTCACATTTGGAAATGAGACTAAATCATTGACAAAGTGTCGAGTGAAGGACTAGGAGATCGAGTACATAAAGTTGCGTGTTGATCAAGTCCACCATAAGAATAACAAGATATTCGTCATGATTTACTAAAGGTTTAGTAAATATGATTATACTTATAAGATTAAGTGTAATTTTGAATTGATTGAAAAAGTTTAAATCAATAGCAGAACGAATAAGAAGAATCAAGTAGGCAGAAAGATAAAAGTATCTCCATTCTAAGAAGAAGGGAGAGTATCTTTATGCTTTATGATAGGTCTTAATGATTAAGAACCATATCTCAATTGATCCTCTAAGTGAGTCTTAGTACAATTGTATGTCTAAGAAGAGGATTCAAGAATTGAAGAAATGGTTAAATCAAGAAGTCAATCATACTTCGTTCCAAAACAAGTCTTAGAGTTAAGATTGTGATATTGAGTGGCAAGTATTAGGAAGGATTATAACATTCATCAAATGTGGAAAGTTGTAATGTCTTGGATAAGACAAAGGCCAACTAGGTCCAATTTATGAAGTGTTTTTTGATAAAAACTACACTAACTCTTGAATATTTGTTCGTCAAGAAATGTTTATTGACAAGAGAATCTTATATGTCAAGGAGTCAGTGGGAGTCTTAATGGTCTTGAAAGGTTTCAAGAACAAATCAAAATAGACCTTATCGATCATCACTAGCACACGAGTTGAGGTTTACAACCTATCGTGTTGACATTATTTTGTTTCTGTGCCATTCCAATTGAGTTAATTATGCATGTGAGTTCTATGAGTTCTCATTTGAATGCATAAAAGGCAAGGACCTTGATCAATGAAAAGTACATTGATAAGAAAGGGTGAGCTGCTTAACTACTTGGAAGACATGGTGGGCAGCTGTGCTATCATAAGGCAAGAAATCAAGATTAAGAAAGTTCGGTCCATATGAGTTTGAATTTGTCGTAAACTTTGGTTTTGACAAATTCACATGAATAGGAACACATACACCATTAAAATCTAAGTGTCATAAGATTCCCTCCTTCATGAAAATGACTGTGAGGAAATACTTTCACTAAGAGAGATTTTAAAAAGATAGTGATTGTGAAAATTGTATTCTGAAATTCGATTATGGTTACGGTATCCCTTTCCATGATTCGAATTGTGAGATTTGGCAATTAGTCTGAATTTTTTAGACACACATATGAGCTATCTAAGGGAAAGGTGTATAAGCTTAGATAAAGGATTAGGTATTAGAAACATGAACTTAAGAAATTCAATAAGTTTTGTTTTTCTGAAAGTTAAGCTGTTTCTGAATACATGTCATAGCTAGTGGGAGCATAAGTGTTATGTTTATAATAATCATCATGATAGTGGGAGCATAAATGTTATGATTGTATGATTATTATGGAAAGTATTGCAAGTTAGCAATATTAATTATAGAAAAACAAGAGTTATACCTTGCAAAGTCGTAAGGGTTGTAAAGTTGTTTTGCTATAATTAAGGGAGAGGATATTATGCTTCATTTCAAATCTAAAGGCTTAGGTTGAGGAATGTTAATAAATTTAGTCAAGGATACATAGTGTGTTCTCAAATTTTGATTATGATTACGGCATTCCTCTTCATAGTTCGAATTTTGAGAACATAGCACATAAAATATTATGGCAAAAGATTGATAAAGTATCAAATCTTTATGTAAACATTATGCATCGTGTCCCATACGCTTCGGGTATAGGATCAATTGCAAATGCTATAATATTTGACCATTCTAAAATTTTCCAAATGTCTAGCGCATTTAGAGGGAAAAAGGACAAGAATCAGTTTTGACTAAGATAATTAAACAACTATCAAAGGACAATCCAAAGTTCGCCGAGGATTGGTCGCTTGTGAGTAGTTAGAAGTATAGTATTGGATGGACCATATCGACATTATTATGAATAGAAAAGATTCTATAGAGAATGAGTTGTCATATGGTAATTATGGAAAGTTGGGAATTGAATATTGAAAATCTATGTCTAGATTAGAAACTTTTATGCAAAAGGATGCTCAAAGGAATGTACTTTGAGTGAGAGACATCATATCTAAGGAATTGTCTTGTAACAATCTCCGATAGAGGACTTTATAATTTCATTGGCAATAGTCAATGTGACTTTTGTGCTATGACATTGTGAAAGGATCATTGCATAAAATGTTAGAATCTAGCATATTCCATAAGTGGCAAGAATTTGATATTCTTTCACTTGTGAAAAGGTATGAGAGTTGTGAAATGAGTATGATTGGAAATGTGTTCATTTGATCTATTTCACAAAGTGAGAACCATAGGTAAACATTGTGTGCATGCTAAGAGCATGGGACAAGTGTTGTAATAAT
The DNA here is from genome assembly GCF_002870075.4 of Lactuca sativa. Taxonomy (NCBI): domain Eukaryota; kingdom Viridiplantae; phylum Streptophyta; class Magnoliopsida; order Asterales; family Asteraceae; genus Lactuca; species Lactuca sativa. Next base: position 13,504,300 of record NC_056623.2, read on the forward strand.
TCAAGTAAAAAAAAAGTTGATTACCCGAAACAACAAATAATGAGTAATCGATATGGTGATAAATAAAAGGTGTTTTATTTATGCTCAAAGGTTTGAGGCCATATGGGATTAGTATTATTCTTGTGTTTCACTTTGCATGTTTTAACTTCCTAAATAATTTAATTGGTTTAGAACAGTCAAATTATTCGAACGGGCCACAGTCGTTCATATGTTGGAAGTAGGTATGAATAAAGACTGTCGTGAATTGGTGTGTGGATTGTTTAAAGAGTATTAGACATAAGCAAATGTTTACTGCAACGTTCATGAGTGCTTATGAATATGATTTGAGCAGAAACCCATGCTCACTTGGATCACTCCATGAATTGTATCATAAGTGATTTGTGAGATGATAATATCTTATATTCTTGAAACCGAGATGTGTGAGTTGTATCTTGCAAATTGGTTGCACATTGATAATATGTAAACGCACCAGTAACTTGGTGTTATAAAACATATTGTTGTGTGTGATTCGGTGAGTGAGTGCAAGCGAGCATTGAATCAAAGTTTATCCGTTCCTTTTATCCAAAGTAGGATAAAAGCGATATCTTTGGGCCCCTCGATGATTTAATGATGACAAATGTAAATGCTCGGCCGGGCTAGGGCTAATTTGATTTGTTCAATTAGTCAGTCGTCATAAATCGGAAGTCGAGAAATAGTACATAGAGAATGATTAGAAATCATGTCTTACGATATCTAGAATGGAGGAATATATGATCCCTTATCTAAAGGACACGCATATCTGATAGGATCAGAGTTGACAACGGCTTTGGAAAGCTACGATTGCAGATCAGGATCTGAAGTCATACGCAGAATAATTATTAGACTTATCCAAGTGGGAGACTGTTGGATTAGTGTCTAAGTCCATAACTATTTTGGTATGTACTTGACCCGATGGTGCATGGTCCTTTTGGGTTGCCTTCACCAAAGCAACTTGATAGGATGAATTATGAAGAGAAGGGATTAAATATGATTTATTAATATATTATGAGAATAATATATTAAAGGAGAAATAATATTGTTTAATTAATATTAAGAATTAATAAGAATTAAGTTTGTGACTAAAAGAGATTAACTAAACTTAAGGGACTGGAATTATAATTATAAGATAATTGCAATTTGGGCTATGGATTGCCTTATATTAAGGAGTGGACGAATTCTATGGGGAAACCCATTAGAAATCGTCCAAGGCCTTTAAGGAAAGGAGTCCATGGGTCGCTTAGGGCTTAAGCATCCAAATTAGGGTTTCCTTGTTAGATAACCCTAATAGCCTCACTATATATAGAGCCATTATGCCCCAAAAACGTGGATAAGCTTTCTTCTAGGGTTTCCACACGTTTTGGGCAGCCTCCTTCTCTTCTCCTCTTCATCCTCTTTCTCTTGGTGTTTGTGAACCATTAGACGAGTGACATTTGTGACTCTAAGCTTTCTAAAGTCAATACAAGAAGGATTTGAGATTGTTATTGCTACATAACAATCAAGGTATGATCTAAACCCTAATTTATATGTTATATTGATTATCATATGCTAGATCTAGGGTTTATAGTCTTGGATGAATTGCATGTACAATAGAGAAACCTAGATCCAAGCATTAGGGTTTGTATGAGCACATAGGATGTTCTTATAGCTAAAACCCATCAGTATGTGTGTGTATATATATATATATATATATATATATATAATAGTTTAATATATATTATACGTATAAGAAAAGTTAGTCGAATCGCTAGTACGTCTCATTCATGAAGCCATACTATTAGGGAAGTTTAAGGAAGCGGCCTGTAAAATGACCTCCATTGGGTATCCGTTCTTACCCACCGCTCTCTTGTATGGTGGAGGTTCGTTAGCTGAATGGGTTCGATAGGACAATTAATCCTCATTAAAAGTATAATGATAAAGTAAATAAACCATTTTCTAAAATCTCTTTCTTAGTTACTTTAGGGAAAACGTGTATTTGATGTTAACCCATGAAATTGCACATTGCACCTTATTGGCCGTTAGTGGAGCGTGTGTTGTTAATCGGCACACTAATATGAGACTAATATTGTTGGCAATTGGTGTCTCGTAAATTATCATTGAATTAATGTTGAGCGTGTGGTTAACCAACACATTTATTTCAGATGATAAATAACATCGAGAGTGCCAAGCTAATTTTCATGGTTATTCACATCTCATTTGTGATCCTCAACATCCGAGTCATAAAGTGAGAGAATAATCGAGATTAAACATGTCATTGAATAGTTTAATAAATCTCAAAAGATTTACGAGTTTCATTAGATTAAAATTGGTAAATTTTTTACCTACCTAAAATAGATTCGGATTTGATTACGGCATCCCTCTTCAGAATTTGAATCGAAAATATGGATCCTAGCCTTAATTTAAATTTTTTGGGTTAATAATTAATGATTAAAGTCAACTAACTTAAAATCTCTTTTCTCCGTTTATAGATTTCGAGTCAAGACAACAATGGCTTTCGTCGTCCTTCTGGAAATATTTTTCCCTCTGTAAATAATCTTCCACATGCTGATCAAGGTGAAAAAATGTTCCCTTCTTCAAGCAATGGTGGAACTGGAAATCATGCCTCCAACTCTTCCTCAACCTCCTCTAGTAATTCTCCTCAAGCCATGTTTTCTTCAAGCTAAAAAAAATACAAAGTCACTCAAGCCCTATTGGCTAGTAAACATCAAGATGGAAAGTCTGTGTGTGCGCATGTTTTGAAAATGAAATCTCACATTGACAGATTGGGGATGTTGGGTGTCGTTTTCCCAAGGGAGTTAGCCATTGATTTGGTTTTACTTTCGCTTCCTGACTCATATAGTCGGTTCATTAAAGACTTCTATGAGAGGGACCATGATGTGACCCTAATCGATCTGACATATATGTTGATTGCTGCTAAAGCAGAAATGCTTGAGATCACAAATCAAGCAAATATGTTTGAAGGATCTGTCTCCCAAGTTTCCATGGACGTTAAAAATGGCAACATTGGTAGTTTGGAAAAGATTTTCCTTTCCCAAAGGAAAGGGATCGACCAAGGTCAAACCATTTGACCATATGGTAAAGAGAAAGGCTAATCCCGAGATAGTTCCATGTGTTATTCCTAAAAAGTCCATATATTTCTATTGCCAATTGAAGGGGCATTGGATACGAAGCTACCTAGAATACCTGAAAGATCTCAGAGATGGTAAAGTCAAGTTGTATGACTCTACTTCAGGTACATCCACTATCTAACTCTACTTTATCAAGTTCATATTCATAGATTCTTAATACATGATGTGATAGTCACATTTTGATGTTTTTGCAGGATCTAAGAGAAAGAAGGAAGCTTGAGAAGAGTAAGTTGAATCTGATTGTGAGAGATGGATTTCGCTCACATGGTTCAATGATCATATTTTGGATGCTGCCTAGGAGTTATGATAGATTAATATATTGCTTAAGAAAAATCTAGAAACATAGTTTTCATATATTTGCATTGTAAGGACAAATTTTTCCGCATATTATCAATAAAAGTGAATTTTTGATTTATTTATTTTATATTTCCTTGCAATGGCATTTATGAAAATTGGTGGTTATATTCCTATTATTAGCAATGTTAAATATGGATTTGATTCTTAACTATGTCATTTGTGGAAATGTCATAATCAACCGAGTGAAAATGAATTCTCATCACCCAAGTTTCAATTGGACAGAAACTTGGAGTCTTACAATTTGTATTTTGTAATGTATGAGAATATTGATCATTGGAAGAGCATGAATAATTCGTTGATCACATGTTTATTTGAGTCAAGTAAATGACTAAAATATCTAGTACACATTGATGTGGACTATTTAGATCCACTATAAAGAACGATAACTTTATTCGTCATGGTTTACCGATATTTCAGTGAACATGGTTGTGTTCATTAGATTAAGCAGAATTCTAACACTTTGAAAACTTTTCAAAGTGTAATAGAACGAATAAGAAGAATCTATTAAGCAGAGAGATAAAAGTCTCTCCAAGAAAGGAGATTACTTTAGTATCATATTTTATGATCATCTTAATGACTATGGAACTATGTCACAATTGATCCTCTAAGGACATCTTAGTGCATTTGTATGACTAAGAAGAGCTCAGATATTCGTGAAATGGTTTAATCAAGAGATGAGTCATACTTTGTGTGACATCCTCATTTTTACGGCCAGAAAAGACCGATTTGTTTATGCTTTATTTGAAAATCAGAGTATATATTTAAAGAAATATATTGCGGAATTTATTCCCAGAAAAACATGATAAATATATTATCAAATCATTTCCAAAGACATGTATTTTATTCAGATTTAAAACTTTAGGAAGTCATCATCAATACAGAAACATAAGCAGAAACAGAACTTACATTAGTGATCTACATCTCTTTAAATCTCTCGGTGTCATGTGGCTTTATATCGACGCCCGTGATACAAATAAATTGAGTGGGTCAGGTTGGTAAACGTGGTGAGTACATATGGTTTTCAACCCACAATAATAAAGTTATTATGTTTTATCATCAAACAATTAACCCAATTAATCATCCCCATTATCTTCTTTATTTATTAAGGATCTACCCTAAGAATCATCTATCACTCATTCCTAAGGATTCCTCATAAGGAATAGACACGAAGTCCATCGTCGCTAGGGTTTATATAACAGGCACTAAGTCCATAGCTACCAGGGTTTTTACAACAGACACAAATTCCATAACTGCCAGGGTTTATACAACATGCACTAAGTCCATAGTTGCGAATTATCGACAATATTATTTGTGGGAGTCCACCTGCAATACATGTCAACGGGTTTTTAGAGTACATCTGATGAACATATTGTTCACACACCTACATGTTGCGAGCCTGCTAGTGTTCCACGGATCATCTAGAATAGTCTATGGTTGTCATCTATACTCTGCTAGATGACGACGATGGGTTTTAGCCATAAGAACATCCTATGTGCTCATGCAAACCCTAATTGTTGGATCTAGGTTTCTCTATTGTACATGCAATTCATCCAAGACTTTAAACCCTAGATCTAGCATACAATTAATCATATTAACATAAGAATGGGGTTTAGATCTTACCTTGATTGTTATGTAGCAATAACAATCTCAAATCCTCCTTGTAATGACTTTAGAAAGCTTAGAGTCACAAGTGTCACTCCTCTAATGGCTCACAAACACCAAGAACAAGAGGATGAAGAATGATAAGAGAGGAGGCACCCAAAAACGTGTAGAAACCCTAAGGAATCAGTTGGCCACGTTTTTGGTGCCCTAGGGATCCTTAAATAGTGAGGCTATTAGGGTTATCTAACAAGGAAACCCTAATTTGACTGCTTAGGCCCTAAGCAACCCATGAACTCCCTCCTTAGAGGCCTTGGACGATTTCTAATGGGTTTCCCCATAGAATTCGTCCACTCCATCCTCTATGGTGTCCATTAGCCCGATATTCAACTATCACACAATTGACAGTTCTAGTCCCCTTTATTTAATTAATGTCTTTTAGCCACAAAGTTAATTCTTATTAATTCTTGACTAATATTAATTAAACAATATGATTTCTCTTTTAATATATTATTCTCATAATATATTAATAAATCATAATTAATCCTCTCTCTCCATAATTCACCCTATCAAGTTGCTTTGGTGAAGGCAACCCAAAAGGACCATGCACCATCGGGTTAAGTACATACCAAAATAGTTATGGACTTAGACATTAATCCAACAGTCTCCCACTTAGATAAGTCTAATAACTATTCTGCGTATGACTTCAGATCCTGATCTGCAATCGTAGCTTTCAAAAGCCGCTGTCAACTCTGATCTTATAAGAAGCGTGTCCTTTAGATAAGGGATCATATATTCCTCCATTCTAGATATCGTATAGACTGAGACATGGATTTAAATCATTCTCTCTGTCTATGTGTTGTTTCCCGATTTCTGATTTACGACGACTGACAACAAACTACAATTGAACACATCAAATTAGTCTCGGCTTGGCCAAGCACTTAGGTGTCATCACTAAATCATCGAGGGGCCCACAGATATCGCTTTTATCCTACTGTGGATAAAAGGAATGGATAAACTTTGATTCAATGCTTGCTTGTACTCACTTACCGAATCACACACAACAATATGTTTTATAACACCAAGTTACTGGTGCGTTTACATATTATCAATGTGTAACCGACTCGCAAGATACAACTCACACATCTCGGTTTCAAGAATATAAGATATTATCGTCTCACCAATCACTCGTGATAAAATCCATGAAGTGATCCAAGTGAGCGTGGGTTTAATCCATTGCTCAAATCATATTCATAAGCACTCATGAACGTTGCAGCAAACATTTGCTTATGTCTAATACACTTTAGACAATTCACACACCAATTCACGACAGTCTTCATTCATAGCTACTTCCAAAATATGAACGACTGTGGTCCGTTCGAATAATTTGATTGTTCTGAACCAATTTAATTATTCAGGAAGTCAAAACATGCAAAGTGAAACACAAGAATAATACTAATCCCATATGGCCCCATACTCTGGGTATAAATAAAACATTTTATTTAATCACCATATTGATTAATCATTATTTGTTGTTTCGGGTAATTAACTTATAACTTGAATTATTACTACACTTGTCCCATGCTTTTAACATGTACACAATGTTTACCTACGGTCCTTACTTTGTGAAATAGATCAAATGAACACATTTCCAATCATACTCATTTCACAACTCCCAATCCTTATCACAAGTGTAAGAATATCAAATTTCTGGCCACTTATAGAATATGCTAGATTCTAACATTTTATGCAATAATCCTTTCATAAAGTCATAGCTCAAAATCATCAAGACTTGGCCAATCTCTATCAGAAACAATTCTATAGATATGATGTCTCTTACTCAAAGTATATTCCTTTGAACACCCTTCTTGCATAAAAGTTTCTAATCTAGACATAGATTCTCAATATCCAACTCCCAATATGGAAACATTTCCATACTTGCCATATGACAACTCATTCTTAATAAAATCTTATCTATTCATAATAATGTCGATATGTTCCATCCAATACCATACTTCCAACTACTCACAAGCGACCAATCCTTAGCGAGCTATGGATCGTCCTTTGATAGTTGTTTAATTATCTTAGTCAAAAACCGATTCTTGTCCTTTTTCCCTCTTAATGCGCCAGAGATTTGGAAAATTTTAGAATGGTCAAATATTATAGCATCTGCAATCGATCATTTACCCGAAGCGTATGGGACACGATGCATAATGTTTTACATAAAGATTTGATACTTTATCAATCTTCTGCCATAATAATTTATGTGCCATGTTTCTCACAATTCGAACTATGAAGAAGGATGCAATAATCATAATCGAAATTTGAGAACACACTATGTATCCTTGACTAAATTTATTAACATTCCACAACCTAATCCTTTAGATTTGAAATGAAGCATAATATTCTCTCCCTTAATTATAGCAAAACAACTATTCAACCCTTATGACTTTGCAAAGTATAACTCTTGTTTTCTATAATTAATATTGCTAACTTGCAATACTTGCCTTAATAATCATACAAGCACAACATTTATGCTCCCACTATCATGATGATTATTATCATATAAGCATAACACTTATGCTCCCACTAGCTTTGACATGTATTCAGAAAACAGCTTAACTTCCAGAAAACAATACCTATTGAATTTCTTAAGTTCATATTTCAAATACCTAATGCTTTGATAATCTTTTATCTAAGCTTCTTAATCTTATACACCTTTTCCTTAGATAGCTCATATGTGTGTCTAAACAATTCATGCTAATTGCCAAATCTCATAATTCAAATTATGGAAAGGGATACCATAACCATAATCGAATTCGAGAATATAATTTTCACAATCACTATCTTCTTAAAATCTCTCTTAGTGAAAGCATTTCCTCACAATCATTTTCGTGAAGGATGGAATCTTATGACACTTAGATTTTAATGGTGTATGTGTTCCTATCCATGCGAATTTGTTAAAACCAAAGTTTGTGACAAATCCAAACTCTTATGGACCGAAATTTTTTAATCTTGATTTCTTGCCTTATGGTAACATGAGTGCCCACCATGTCTCCCAAGTAGTTAAGCAGCTCACTCTTTCCTATCAATGTACTTTTCTTTGATCAAGGTGCTTGCCTTTTATGCGTTCAAATGAGAACTCATAGAACTCACATGCATAATTAACTCAATTGGAATGGCATAGAAACAAGATAGTGTCAACACGATAGGTTGCAAACCTCAAGTCGTGTGCTAGTAATGATTGATAAGGTTTATTCTTGATTAGTTATTGAGACTTTTCAAGACCATTAAGACCCCCACTGACTCCTTGACATATAAGATTCTCTTGTCAATAAACATTTCTCGACAAACAAATATTCAAGAGTTAGTGTAGCTTTTATCAAGACAAAACACTTCACAAAATTGGTCCTAGTTGGTCTTTGTCTTATCCAAGACAGCACAACTTACCAATTTCAAATGTACAAGAATAAGAAAACTTTTCCAAATTCCTCATTTGTTGAGTGTTATAAACCTTCTTGAGACTTGTCACTCAATTCACAATCTTGGAGTATAACTCTACGATTTGATATTGGAACGAAGTATGATTGACTTCTTGATTTAACCATTTCTTCAATTCTCGATTCCTCTTTTTAGGCATACAATTGCACTAAGTCTCATTTAGAGGATCAATTAAGATATGGTTCTTAATCATTAAGACCTATCATAAAACATAATAAAAAGTACTCCCCCTTCTTCTTAGAATAGAGAAACTTTTATCTTTCTGCCTACTTGATTTTTCTTATTCGTTATGCTATTTATTGAAACTCTTTCAATCAACTCAGAATTATGCTTAATCTCATAAATATAATCATATTTACTTAACCTTAGTAAATCATGACAAATATCTTTGTTACTCTTGTGGTGGATTTGATCAACACACAACTTTGTGTACTCAATCTCCTAGTCCTTCACTTGACACTTTGTCAAAGAATTAGTCTAAATTTCCCAAATGTGAAAGTTTTTCATTTATCATACAATACTCGTTGCATGATTCCAAGTTTCTATCCACTTGAAACTTGGGCGATGAGAAACTCTCCCTATTTGGTAAATTCTTGTCATTTCCACAAATAACATAATTAAGAATCAAATCCATTATTGCTAATAATAGAAACTTTCAAACATCAATTTTTCATACACGCCATTGCAAGTATAAATAAATAATATAAAATCAAAATTTATTTTATTGCGGAAAAATTTGTCCTTACAAATACAATTCAATTGAAAAACTATGTTAATACATATTTCTTAGCAATCTATTCTAACTCCAAGTAGTAGCTCAAAAATCTAATCTTCAAGCAATGCGATCGAAATCCATTTCTTCACGATTAGATTCAACTCACTTCTTCCCTTAAGCTTCCTTTCTTTTCTTCGATCCTACAAAACATCAAAATGTAATCTTATCACATCATGTATTAAGAATCTAGAATAGGAACTTAAAAGAGTTAGTTAATGGATTTTACCCAAAGTAGAGCCATACGTTTTGACTCTCACATCTCTCAGATCTCTTAGGTAAATAGGGCAGATTCGTTTCCAATGCCCCTTCTCTTGGCAATAGAAGCAAATAGACTCTTTTGGAATGGTACAAGGAACTATCTCAGAATTTACCTTTTCTGGATCTCCAATGTCACCATCTTCAATGTCCATTGAAGTTTGGGAGTTTGATTCACCAGACAAATTTGCTCGACCAGCTCACCAAATCATTGCAGATTCAGCAACTATAAGCAAATAGGTTAAATCAATGAGGGTCACTTCATGATCCATCATATAGTACTCTCTAACGAACTCACTATATGATTCAGGAAGCGACTGAAGAACCCAGTCAACAGCCAACTTACCTGAAATCTCGACTCCCAACATCCTTAACCTATCAATGTGTGACTTCATCTGTAAGACGTGTACACACATAGGTTTCCCATGTTTACTTGCCAAAAGGGCTTGAGTGAGCTTGAATTTTTCAAGCCTTCGAACTTGTGGGTTAAGGAGAATAATTGGAGAAGGTGGAGGTAGTGAAGCATGATCTCTTTTTCCTCGATCATATCGTGGAATATCATCTTCGTTTGGAAAGCTTGTTCCATGGGATTTGGGAAGACCATGATTGTCATAACTAGACATCTAAAAAACGGGAGAAAATTCAAGTTAAGTTGATTAGATTCCTTGATGTGACACCCAAATGAAACATCGAGGCTAGGATCCAACACAATATTCTACAACCTAGAAGAGGGATGATGTAATCTAGCTGCAGAATATTTGAAGGTAGGTAAATGACGATTTACCAATTTCCACCATTAAAACGAAAAAGAAATTTAAGTTTTAAATCTATCAAAAATTCCTAGATCTTTTGAAATTCATTGAACTTTCCAATGGCATGTTTAAATCTCGATATGCCCCTCAATTAGTGACTGGGATGCTGAGGATCACAAAACAGGGTGTGAATAACCATGAAAACTTACATGGTGCCCCCAATGTTACAGTCACCTATTCGATGTGCCAGTTAACCACACACGCTCCACCGAACTATGACAGACAATGAGTCACCCTTTTCTACCTTTGCTTAGAACCATTTAGTGTGCCGGTTAACCACACACGCTCCACTAACGTCTTCGCAAGGGCACAAAGTGTAATTTCATGGAATTACATCAATTCACTTTTGCCTAAAGTAACTAAGATTGGGAATTTTGTAAAAGCATTTAGTTACTTTATACTTCATTATACTTTTAATGGAAAGTTTATGTCCTATCCTACCCGTTCGGCTAACGACCCTCCACTAGTCAAGAGTGCGGTGGGTAAGAGTGGATACCCATTCAATCGCCATTTTATAGGCAATTTCCTTAAACACCCCTTATAGATCAGCTTCGTGAATGAGGCCTACTAACGGTAAGACTGACTGTTTACTCATACATATATAATACTAGACTTTTAATATTATATAGTATAGGGTGTATTTTACACTTTGAAAATACTAAGTGTTCTAATTTAATAAATGACACTTTTAATTTAATTAAATGTAAACCAAAAGTTTATGGGTTTATTAAATCTCCTTTAATTATACACTTTAATTAATTAATAAAACCATAAGGGTGTGATTTGAACTTTTCAAAACAATACTAGGGTTTTAGAATTGAACGTTTCTAAATTAAACTTTTAATCAACTTTTAAATTCCAAAACATGAGGGCAAGTTTTGAAACATTTCAAAACATTAAGGATCAAATAGCAAATAATTTTAAATTAAACAATTAATTTAATAATTATCTAAATTTGACCAAGTCACTATTACTTGCAAGACAATTTATCAATTTAATTCAAATAATCAATTATTATCACATAAGGGAATTATTATTCAATCAAATGGTAATTATCTTTTGTTTGGTCAAGGATATACTCAAATATATGACAAAATTCGAATATTAATGACCCAAAGCAATTAAGGCAAGTATCCTCAAGCAAAACATCAAGAAATCCCAAAATCTGCTCTAACTGACGCTCGAACTCGCCGAGTTCCACTTTGGACTCGCCGAGTTGAAGCTACTCGTCGAGTCCACTATGGAACTCGCCGATTTCATTAGTCAGGGGCACAAAACTCGATTTTTAAATCCTGAACAAACAAACAAGGCATCAATACACTAGAAACCAATCAAGGCTCTGATACCACTGATGGGTTTTAGCCATAAGAACATCTTATGTGCTCATGCAAACCCTAATGCTTGGATCTAGGTTTCTCTATTGTACATGCAATTCATCCAAGACTTTAAACCCTAGATCTAGCATACAATTAATCATATTAACATAAGAATGGGGTTTAGATCTTACCTTGATTGTTATGTAGCAATAACAATCTCAAATCCTCCTTGTAATGGCTTTATAAAGCTTAGAGTCACAAGTGTTACTTCTCTAATGGCTCACAAACACCAAGAGCAAGAGGATGAAGAATGATAAGAGAGGAGGCACCCAAAAACGTGTAGAAACCCTAAGGAAACAGTTGACCATGTTTTTGGTGCCCTAGGGGTCCTTAAATAGTGAGGCTATTAGGGTTATCTAACAAGGAATCCCTAATTTGACTGCTTAGGCCCTAAGCAACCCATGGACTCCCTCCTTAGAGGCCTTGGACGATTTCTAATGGGTTTCCCCATAGAATTCGTCCACTCCATACTCTATGGAGTCCATTAGCCCAATATTCAACTATCACACAATTAACAGTTCTAGTCCCCTTTATTTAATTAATGTCTTTTAGCCACAAAGTTAATTCTTATTAATTCTTGACTAATATTAATTAAACAATATGATTTCTCCTTTAATATATTATTCACGTAATATATTAATAAATCATAATTAATCCTCTCTCTCCATAATTCACCCTATCAAGTTGCTTTGGTGAAGGCAACCCAAAAGGACCATGCACCATCGGGTTAAGTACATACCAAAATAGTTATGGACTTAGACACTAATCCAATAGACGGGGCCAACATTTGGTTAATAGCTTCTCTCATTTTTCACTTCTCGCCCTCATCTCATATTCTATATCACCTTTCATCTCATTCTCCAACTCATCTTTCTTCACACACCATCTATTTCATCTACCCATGTTCTACCCAACGTATTTGTAGATATAAAATACATATATAGTTCAGATCTGAAGAAAAGTTAAGATCTGAAAAGAAAATACATATATGGTCCAGATCTGATGAAAAAAAACAAAGTTTAAATCTTTCATCCAATGTAGATCTCAAGTAAACAGATAGTATGCACACATATAGCACGTAAATTATATAAAATACTTCATATCTATGTGTAAAATGAAAGTAACTATGTACTCACCTAATAAGGTGGTGATTCGGACATCACTTCGTTTTCTAAAATAATATTATTTGATGAAACCGGGAGGTTTTCTCAAAAACCGGGCTTCACGCGGGCAGAGTTTCTACTTGAAAAACTTTTTTTTCTCGGGGACTTCGCGGCTCCGGGATTTCTTCGGGTGCTAGGATGGTACCCTAGGCTTTGGGGCGTATAGGATAGGCTAGAGAGGGTATAGAGAGTGAAAGAGAGAGAGAGAGAGAGAGAGAGAGAGAGAGAGAGAGAGAGAGAGAGAGAGAGAGAGAGAGAACTAGCAACCATTTCTGGGAAGCCTCGCATCCTATTTATAGGAGGTTGATGCTCACATTACATTGGGCGTATGCTACGTGCCTTTTGTTCGGATTCCGGGCTTCGGACGTGCTAAAGCTACTAACACGTATTAGAGCTAGTCCGAGTATGGTGGACGTACTCTTCTGTTGGCTCTAAAATTATGGTTTGTACTTTTCTTTTCTAGGCAATTGTAATTTTCCGTCTAGGACTGAAAACTGTTCACGGCCCAGGTGGTGTTTACGGTTGTGAACTGGTTCACGGCCGTGAACCTATTCACGGTCCATGTCCATCATATGAATAGATGTAAAGGGTGAGGAGTGTGGGTGAGAGACTGTACGGCTAGAGGAGATAGATAGATAGATAGATAGATAGATAGATAGATAGATAGATAGATAGATATATATATATATATATATATATATATATATATATATATATATATATATATATATAGAGAGAGAGAGAGAGAGAGAGAGAGAGAAATGAGCTTAAGTGTGTGTAAGTGTATGAATCTTCTGTAAGGGAACTTCATTCTAATCTACAAGATTCATATTATTCTTCTTCTCCTTCTTCTTCATTTAGATATGGCATCATCCACTTGATTGGGATTCTGCACCATCAAGCGGATCTGATTGATACACAAGCAGATTTGGGATTTACAGTTGGTATCAAATCTTGGATGGTATCAATCATTTTGGCCAGATCTGGAGCGTATTTGATCTTATTTTTGAGGGATTTTTGCATTTTTGGATAGATCTTTGAAAAATAGGGGGGGTTGTTCTTCGTGTTTTTGATGAAAACGAGTTTTTGATCGAGTTTTGGAGCAAAAAGAGGTGAAAAACGCTGTTTTTCACGTAATCTCCGAAGCGTTTACATCCATTGAAGGGTTATCGGCTGAAGAAGCGTTTGCGGCTAGGGTTTCTCGGACGTTTACGGATCAACAGTTTGCAGCCCTTGGGTTTACAGTCTACGTTCACGGTCCTCGTTCTCGACTTCGTCTTCGTAGCCATCTTATTAAAAAAAAAGAAATTGGGGTTGCCAGGTTTCGAACCCTGGTCACCTACTTCATCCTTCCTACCGTCTTACCAGTTGGACTAGCAAGCATCTTGTGACAAGCCTTCGAAATTTAACTCAAATGTTAATCTTTCGCTTCCAGTTTCACAAATTTCACACTTTTTGCCCAAAATTAAATTTTTTAAATTTTAAAATTCGATTTTCAACCCAAGTTTTTAATTTTTAATTTTTAACTTTCTAAATTGACTTTTGACCTAAAATTTTGACTTTGACTTTAAAATTTGACTTTCTCTTTTAACTTTCAAATTTTCAAATTTAGTTTTTCTGTTTGACTTTTAAGATTGACATTTTAAGTTTAACTTTTTAAATTTGACTTTTTAGGTTGACTTTTGAGTTTTTAAGTCAAAGAGTAATTTAAAAAAAAACAATGAGTTCTTCAAGCATCCCGGGAAATGAAGTTTCATGTACTCAATCTTGTGAAGCTACGATTAAATTTCTTCGCGAACAAATTAATTTGCTAAAAAGAGAAAAAGAGGACCTAAAATATGAGGGGTACCAACTTAGGAAATGCTAGAAACCATTGAAAGAACAACTAGAAGCCAAGACTAGTGATTTTAATAAATTGTAGGAGGATTATAGTAACAAATGCGTAAACTATAAATATTTTAAGAAAGAGCTTGCCACTATAACCGCCGAACTTGATGCATTAAAAGCAAAATATATAGATGATGTATTCAACTTTAAGAAGTTTGATGTGTCAAGTGAGGTAGTTGTGTCCATGATTGACAATTGTTTGAAATTTAAAGATAACCAACAAAAGGGTCTAGGTTATGATAGTGTTCCTCCTCCTTTTAATCATAACTACACATCCATCCCTATGACACATGAAGAAATAGACAGGGAGGCACATCTTCAATATGGGAAACCTGCTATGATTATGCCAGAAAAGGTTGAGGTGAACATTTCTAATGATTCTGTTACATGTGCAGGTAAACTAGCGGAAGATGATAACAAGGAGAACACTACTGAACAAACCAATGACTCTTTGAACTCTGAATCTGTTGCTTCGAACTTAGTTGCTCCTAACAAACCTGCTATTGAGAAATACAGGCCACTAAATCAAGTGAAACAGCCAGCCTACTGCAAGTGTGCATATGGGAACAACCAGAAACAAGGCAAGGACACGCCACCAGGGGCAGGAAGAAATAGCTTGCCAGTAAAGAAAAATACATGCTTTCACTATGGAACACCTGGACACATTACCAGAAATTGTCAAAATCGTGCATACGTTCCCTTCTATGCACAAGGATGGCAGAATGTGCCAAGAGGAAGTTTTTCCAAAAGAAACCCGTCAATGTCACAATCGCGCAATTGTGATTGGAATGTGAAAAAGGCCAAGAATTCAACTCCCAAGGTCAAGAAGGGATTGTCGGCCAAGAAGCCAAACTCAAGTGATGTTCATGTAAAGCCAAGACCGTTTAGGTCAAAGTCATCTCGACGGCCGACTTCAAGTTCAAAAGCAAGTATCGAGGCACCCATACGATCCAACAAGAAATGGGTTAAACCCAACTACAGATGGGTACCAAAGGTTAAATCTCCCAAATCATCTAATACGTCTAATATTTCTTCATCTTCTGTTTGTGATAAACAAGATATGTCATAGGAGAGAGTACTTTGCAAGGATGACAAAGGTCGATCCAGTTTCACAATGGATTGGGTTCCAAAGACCAACTGATCCCGCTCTGTGTCGAAGTAGCTATGGAGGAATATTATCAAACTTCGGTTTGTTGGTAGTGGCTATTCCAGGCACATGATAGGAGGCATCTCTCAATTGTACAACACTCAGAACATTGTTTGAGAGTATGTGTCCTTTGCGTGAAAGGAAGAAAGGAAAGGATCACACATGGGGTTTGTGCTTAACGATGTGAAAAATTTTCAGATATGTTTTGAGATTTTGTGTGCTATTCTCAGACCTTCTGGATGCAAATTCAATCGGTGAATTACGGTTTGAGTTTTCTTCTCGATACTCCTGAGTTTTTCTTACATTGATTCGTTTTAAAAATAATCTTTTATTTTCTTATAGTTTTTCGTTAACAAGTATTGTTTGGAAAGTGATATGAAGTCTAGTGCTAAAGGGCAATATGAAATTCATGTAATGCACTAAAGCCGAATTGTCTAGACTTTATGTTCAATGTACAGGTAGGCACAAAGGATTCAAAAGGACTAGACATTGATTGACCATGAAAGGACTAGACAATATGGACTTAGATAGTTTCATTTGGAATGACCATACGACGCTTGGGTAGATTAAGCAGTGAGATAAACATGGGAGCCTACGAGATACACTAAAAGTTAATTATCTGGAACTGTAGCTAAACATTTCCTTGATGTATGGACTCATGTCCTTAATTCCGGTATTGATAGGGCAATTGGGGGGGGGGGGGGTCTGATAAATAGGTCTGTAGGAAAGTATTTTCTTTCTTTCTATCTGTGAGTCATATGTTGCTTCCTTTGCGTGATTGGAACATATCCGAACTGGAATGCAACATATGCAACTCTATCTCTATGCATATCCATATCTATGAAATTCTTTCTATCTGTTAGCCATATGATGTCCTCTCTACGTGATCGGAAGATCCGACCTGGGACACAACATATGCACTCTACTACCTTTTTAACCCGCTATTTATGTTAGTCATATGTTGTTCCCTATGCGTGATTGGAATACATCTGACCTAGGATACAACATATGCACTTCTATTTTCTGACTTCTTTCTTAATGATTGAATACTCACATAAAGTAAGGACTTCTTTGGAACTTCTTGATTACCAGGGTATGTCAGAAAGTGGGGAACACGTTCCAATGCATCTAAAATTGAACATTCAATAGGTTATCTGTAGATCTCGCTGCTTAATGTAAGCGGACAACAATATCCTTGGTCATTGTCAGCTAAATGTCCATTTAAGAATATAGATCATACTGTCTTGTTACTTATAACCTGTCCAATTTGTCAACATCCCTTATGTTTAAGTGGATCACAATATCGGTGATTGATCAGATCTAAACATGCAGGTGTGTGCTGATAAACGATATTGAATTGCTTGACAACTTTGATCCCAACTATTTTTGTTTTTATTAAATTTGTTTATAGTTTTCCTCTATGCACAAATTTAGGGTGTGAATTAAAAAAAAAATTCAAAAATCAAACAAAAATCAGAAAAATCAAAAATCCAAAAATATTTTTGTTTCTGTTTTATTTTTCCAGAAAATATGAAAATTCCAAAAATATTGTGTGCTAAGTTTTTCTTTTAGTTTAGCTTTGTCTTGAAAAGTGAATTAAGATGTAGATGAAACTCATGGAGATTGTATCGGGATTTTCTAATCCAAGGCTTCATCTGTGATCATCGAAGAATTCTCATTCGAAGGAGCAAGAAATAAAGACTATTCTTTCAACATTCAATCTTTCAACCCCAGAAGCAAGGTGAAGCTGCAATTGAAGATTATGTGACGGATTGCATTAAATCCTCCTCAATCAGTCTACTGATATCTATGAACCTGCTAATGTGATCCAGAAGATTAGTTCTCTCTGAAGATTCTCAAGCTGAAAGCGCCAATTTTCAAGAATCTCTACAAGAAGCATCCTCACCCAATGTGCGTTGAGAGTCAAATTTTCAATAAAATCCAACTGCTCAAGATGAAGTCATTTATTGAAGATTCATCAAGTTCATCTTGAAGCTATAAAGAAATCGAAGATAAATGCTGAAGCCAAGCTCCAAATGAAGATTGACAAGAAAAGTCGGCTACATTTTTAGGGGGAGGTTGTTGGGTCAAAGAAAAGAAAGCTATAAACCAAGGGGGAGCTTGTTGGGTTAAAGAAAAGAAAGTTATAAACCAAGGGGGAGCTTGTTGGGTGAAAGAAAAGAAAGCTATAAACCAAAGGGGAGATTTTTAGGTCTAAAATTACGGTTTATACTTTGTTTTCCTATGCAATTGTAATTTTCTGTCTAGGAATGTGTTGAAACATGAAAGTGACTCTTTTGAACTTATCTACCGCAATGTTGTAATACCCGCAGCCAATTCAGCACCGGAGTCAATTTCTACAACTGAGACCGTAACCATTCTGATCAGCAACATCCGGAGTATTCAAGTCTTACTTATCCGCAGTCTTAGTTATTTCCGTACTATGCAATTCACTCTATTGTCCGGCATGTCTTGCACGACTGCTCATAGAGTTGTTCTTTTCTAAACTCTATAAACAGAGACTCTTTCTTATGTATTATGTACTTGTGTACTTGTGATATATGTGAGTGTGAAAACTCTTAACTTCTTAATACACAAGATTTCTCATCTTTCTTATCTTCATCAGTTATCTGTCTTATCTTTATCACATTCAAACTGCTACTGGAACATAACCTCTCTTTGGAGCAAGTCTTCTAGACTTAATCACTAAACTTGATCTCGCTTACTAACTTGGAGTGACTGCATTCCTTGTTATGAATCAGTTTAAGTGTATTCTTGATATAAATTTTGTCATTTATCTTTCTTTACTTTCCGCAACTAACTATCTAACTATCTAACTTTATTATTGTTGAGCTTTTAGATCCTTAGAGATTAACTATTCCACAATTAACTTTTTCTAACATTTGTTCAAGTGTGTCTCCAAGTTTTTCTCTCAACAATTGGTATCAGAGCCAAAGTGGTTGCTTTTTGGATATCGGAACTCTGATTTTCTCATTAAGCTTTCTATACCACTAAAGCTCATTTCTCAAACAAAAAAAAACAACAAAAATGGCACAATCGTTATCTCTGAATGTCTCCAATAGTGTTGGTGGTTCTAACCGAGCCCCAATACTAGTAGCAAATGAATATCATCACTGGTCACAAAGAATGGAGAGGTACTTAAGAAGATTGGGTAGAGATGTATGGAGATCCGTGGAAGAAGGACCACATGTTCCAGTTCTCACACCAATCCAAACTGACGGTGCTGCAACCAGACTAGGAGGAGGTCAACCAACTATGAGCCGTCCTACCAAAGATGATCTCGATAAAATGGAAAATGATGTTGTTGCCTTTTATGAAATTTCTTGTGGTGTTGCTCCTGACAACTTTGATATTATCATAAACTGCAAGTCAGCCAAAGAGATCTGGGATGTACTCAAAAACCTGTACGAAGGCTCAGAACAAGCACAAGATAAGAAGCTCACGACCGCACTCAACGACTTCAACAACTTCAAACCTCATGCTGGTGAAAGTTTGGAACACTCCTTCAAAAGATTCAACCTAATAGTCACAAAGTTATCAAATGATGGTACCATCCGCAGCAACCATGAAACTAATCTCCAGTTCCTTAATGGTATGGGAAGACATTGGACTATGACCAAAATGATAGTCCAAGGTGACAGAAAGATTCACTCTTTATCACTCTACAAACTTTATGGAGAACTTCAAGCACAAGAATGCACTGTACTCAAAGACTGTGCTGACTTCGGGGGACCACTTGCTCTCATAGCACAAGCTCCACCGCAATCACCTTACTCTTCATCGTATGACACCCCACCACAGTCATACGAAGCAGATTATGAGTATGATGATGAAGAAGAGTTTCAAAAGGCAATTGCTCTAGTTAGCCAACATTTCAACCGCATACCACCTTTCTCTTTTCAAAAGAATCAACAATTCAACAAACCACCATTCAACCATAACTTCGGTCCTCAGAACAACAACTCTCTGTATTCTAAAGTCTCTCAGAACAATCAACCCAAGGAGGTACCGCAGTCTCCTCAGAACAATGACTCCGGTACTCAATCAGAAGACAAGACTGATGTTGTAATTTGTCACAAATGCAACAAAGAAAATCACTTCGCAAAAGACTGTAAGGCCAACGTAGTCAAGGACAGAGCATTCTATCTCAGAATGGCTCAAGAGTTAGAAGAAAAAGAAAAAGCAAGGGCATATGTGGCTCAAGTTAAACGAGACCATCAAGTTTGGTCATCAGGAGATGAAGAAGAGACCATCAGCAGTGTTACAAGAAAAGGAAAAATCTGCATGCTGGCTACTACGGATGATGATGGGTCAGCAATGTTGAATAAAAACTAATGCTATATGGCGAAAGATGGGAACCTAAGCATCGTTGAACAGGTAAAACTCGTGATCCAAACTTTAAATTATAGCATGCATGATTGTCAACCCTACATAGATGATCTTAATGACACTTGTGCTGCCGTCCTTTCAGATAATAACAAAGCCTTAGATGAGAAGAACATAGCGTCCCAAGAGATGTTCCACATGAGAGGAAGACTGGATAACAAGAGACTTAAGATGGCAATGCTAGAAAAAGATCTAGAGTTAGAGAAAGATGCTAGAATGTTAAGTGAAACTCAATTAGAAATAGCTTTGAATCAAAAAGATTTAGCTCATAAAGAAATTGTACGCTTGAATCTTTTAATTCAAAAACTGTTTAATGAAAGTGAGGCTATTGAAAATTTGGTAAACAATGAAACCGTAGACAATACATATAATTGGGGTTGATCTAATGGATATCCTACCGCAATGGATTCCTCACCCCGGTTCAACAAAGACAAAGTGTATGTCCCTCCTGATAGAGAATTTCATTTCCCTGTCAATGACAAGACTTTTCCCGAGGATATTAAAACTCACTTCGGTAGATTACACAATTTGAGCAATAATTGTGTCATTGAGGAAATTGTGCCTGTGGATTCTAGTCACATACGTGATCAAATTCCCATCAGTGTTACAACTCACTCCATTTCTCAACCTTCATCCGAAGTTGATGAAGAAATTGTCGTTGAAGGCCCCGAAGTCTTAGAGGACTTTCCATCCTTGTCCTCAAACTATAATCAACTGTCCCAGAAATGTCCCACCGCAGTCTCATCTAAAACCTACTCTGCGATAGTCAAGTCATCTTCACCACAGTTAAAAAAACATTGACTGCAACTCTTTAGTTCAAGGAACTACAGCTCTTCAATCGATTTTTCACGAATTGCCTATAGAAAATCTTGAGGTAGGCCAATGCTCTCAAATTCCAGAATCTTCAAGTTCTGATGATTCTAGCCCACGTTTTCAAAATATTCCAAAAGGTTCCAAGAAACCGCAGTTGAATAACAATGACTGCGGTTCACCAAAATTCTTGGCAAAAAGAGCTTTCAAAGAGGAAATTAGATTTCAAAACAAAGGCAGACAAAGTTTTTCAAAAAATAGAAAACATGTAAGAATTCCTAAATCCATGAGTCCAGAAAAATTTGTTCTCACAAATAACATGTCAAAAAATTATTCTTTCATGAAAACAAACAAAAAGAAAAGTTCAGTTTCAAAAATCACCTATGCTACTTTCGATACAACCCAAAAAGGTGTCAAACCTTTCAGAAACTATGTTTTTCAGATCTACTCTTCAACTGACCCAAAATGGAAAGGAGTTTTACCCACTCCAACACTTTTAAGATCAAATCAAAACAAATGGAAATGAATTCTATCAAATCCACCTAGAGCAAACCAAAGATTTACACGCACGAAACCTTGTTCAAAACAAACTTTTCAGAACTCAAACGTCAAATATCTCAAAAGTTACCCACCTCAGACTAATTTCAAGTCCAACACACCCCATAAACCGCTGACAAAGCACAATGTCAGATTCAATGACAAACCCTTTTTTTGCAAATATCAGTGCAACTGTCAAAGGTTTTTATCTCATGTCAAGTCAAATCAAAGACATAAATCTCACACTTTTCAGAAAACTCGTAACAATCCAAATCTGAACAAACACCCAGGACTCGGTTTGAATAATGACAAAAGACCTGTCCATGCAACCTCGGACCATGCATCATTCAAGAATACATCAATCGTCCCTGGCTCCAAACTTGTTTGGATGCCTAAACTAACCGTTTAAATCTTAGGCTTTGTGCAAGGAGGAACAAGAAGAAGAATGGTTAATTGACAGTGCCTGCTCCTTGCACATGACCGGAAGGTTAGAGTACCTTCGGGATTTCAGGCCCATATGCAATGGTGGAAATGTCACGTTTGGCAACAATGCAAACGGTATCATCCGAGGTTACGGTGTTCTCACTACGAGGAACTTTTCTATTCAGAAAGTTGCTTATGTAGAAGGTCTTAAACACAATCTTATCAGTGTTGGCCAACTATGTAAGGCAGGACGTCGTGTTGAATTTGACAATCAATTCTATTACATAATGACGAATGATCGCAGCACCTGCTTAATCAAGTCACGCTGCGAAGGCACGATGTACCCTCTTGATGTTTCTCTTATCATTGGCAAACCACAGCTGTGTTTTTTGTCCAAAGCTGTATCCGAAGTCTGCTGGTTATGGCACCGCAAGCTTGCTCATCTCAATTTTCGCTACATCAACAATCTTGTCACAGGAAAACTGGTCCATGGTCTCCCTATTCTCAAATTCAGCAACTAAACTCTTTGCCTAGCATGCGAATGCGGTAAGCAATCCAAAGCAAGTCACCCTCTGATAATGGATTCTTCTATCTTTGAACCACTGGAGCTACTACACATAGATCTCTGCGGTCCCTCAACCGTAGCCAGTCTTCATCACAAAAAATATATACTGGTTATTGTTGATGACTATACACGCTTCACATGGGTCTTCTTTCTTAGACTCAAATCAGAGACATCGCAGATCTTCATTAACTTCATCAAAGAAATCGAACTTCAAATCAAGCTTCTAGTCAGACGCATCCGCAGTGATAATGGAACTGAGTTTACTAATCATCTTCTGACCAGTTTCCTAGTTTCCAAAGGCATCTCTCACAATTTTTCAGCACCCTATACACCGCAACAAAATGGTGTAGTAGAGAGAAGAAATCGCACACTCGTTGAAGCAGCCAGATCCATGCTTAACTTCGCCCAACTTCCTCTCTATTTCTGGGCCGAAGCAGTAGCAACCGCATGCTTTGTTCAAAATCGAAGTATTGTGTGCAAGCGTCTCAATAAAACGCCATATGAAGGGCTCTACAATCGCAAACCCAATGTTCGTTTCTTTCATATCTTTGGATGTAGATGCTTAGTGATCAACAACAGATATCAACTCAATAAGTTTGCACCGAAGTCTGACGAAGGTATCATCCTTGGTTATTCCACTAACAAGGTTGCATATCGAGTGCTCATCAGAAGAACAAGGTTGATCATTGAAAGCTTTGATGTGAAATTTGATGACTCTCACATCCGCAGTGCACCTCCATCCACCGAAACAACTGCAATCATGGAAAGTGACATTCCAACCAATTCTCGACCTCTAAATCTAGTTGAAATCAACTATGATGACCTGTTTGATCCCATTGAAACGGCGAAATTATCCGAAGTCCTAGTGTCATCCGCAGCTCAACAACAACATGTCGACGTATCTGGACCTTCTCTATCTGAAGTAGTATCTCTCAATACTTCCACCTCTCCGGTTGAGGGGGAAAGCTCTACTCCGGATATTGCTACAACCGTTGAGGTTCTAGTACCTGATGCTGCTTACATTCCTACCCAAAGTGAAGTCTCACCATCAATCGAACCTTCGAACGACTCAGATGACGAACTCATAGAGAATATTGACACTAGATCCGATCCCAGAATTGTCATTCTTTCATCTGCATTCCAGGGGGAACCTGCTCAAGTTCCAGAGGAACTCCCATCCGCAATCCAGGGGGAACCTCAATCTCTGCCAACTCCTTAAGAAAACCCTGCTTTAATATATCAAGATGATTCAGCAGGATGTTCTCAAGTCCAGGGGGAACTGCATTCCCCAATCGCAGATTCCTCTGATATCCAAGACATTCCTTCTACCGCAACAGCTGATCATCTAATGCCACGTCTTCATGTATGGACAAAAGACCATCCACCAGGTCAAATTATCGGCAATCCATCAACAGGTATCCAGACTCGGTCTTCCAAAGATTTATCTGACCATTGTCATTATGCAGCATTTATGTCTTCAGTTGAACCTCGAACTATCAAAGAAGCTCTGCTTGAACCAGACTGGATAGTTGCAATGCAAGAAGAATTAGAAGAATTTGAAAGAAACAAAGTATGGCAACTTGTTCCTCTTCCACAAGGTCATACTATTGTCGGTACAAGATGGGTTTTCAAGAACAAGCTAGACGAATCTGGCTCAGTCATCCGAAACAAGGCAAGACTGGTTGCCAAGGGCTATAGTCAACTAGAAGGCATTGACTACGATGAAATGTATGCTCTAGTAGCACGAATGGAAGCCATCCGGATCTTTCTAGCATTCGCAGCCCACAAAAATGTCAAGGTACACCAAATGGACGTTAAGAGTGCCTTCCTCAATGGTGAACTAAGAGAAGAAGTTTACCTTCAGCAACCTCCAGGATTTGAAAACGATGAATTTCCAGACTACTGCTATAAGCTCGAAAAAGTAGTCTATGGCCTGAAACAAGCTCCAAGAGCTTGGTATGAGACACTCTCTGAATTTATTGTCTCATCCGGTTACAAAAGAGGAGTGATTGATCCCACAGTATTCAGAAAAGCAAATGGTGACCACCTTATGATGGTACAAATATATGTGAATGATATCATTTTTGAGTCTACTGATCTAGATATGGTAGATGAATTTGCAAAGCTCATGACCAACAAATTCAAAATGAGCATGAATAGAGAAATCAACTTCTTTCTAGGTCTTCAAGTCAAACAAATTCAGTAAGGAATTTTCATTCATCAAGAAAAATACACCACAGAACTTCTGAAGAAATACTCAATGGATAACTGCTCTTCTGCTAAAGTCCCTATGGCCTTCGGATATAAGATCTCTGCTGATCCCTCTGGTGAACCTGTGGATCACAAGACTTATAGAGGCATCATTGGTTCGCTAATGTACCTCACCGCAAGCAGACCTGACATTGTCTTTGCAACTGGTGTATGTGCAAGATACCAGGCTAATCCAAAAGTGTCTCACATGACCGTAGCCAAACAAATTCTCCGGTATCTTAAAGGAAGCAAATCTATGGGTTTATGGTATCCTGCAGGCAACGACTTCAGTCTTCAAGCCTTCACCGATGCGGATCATGCAGGTTGTAAGCTCGATAGAAAAAGTACTTCAGGTGGATGTCAATTTCTAGGAGGAAGACTTGTAAGCTGGTCTTCAAGAAAACAAACGTGTGTATCTCTATCTACCGCAGAAGCATAATATGTAGCCGCAGACAGCTGTTGTTCCCAAGTTCTCTAGATGAAGACACAATTACTAGACTACGGGTACAGAATGCTGCGGATACCAATCTACTGTGACTCAGAAAGTGCTATAGCTATCTCTCATAATCCTATTCAGCACCCCAAAATGAAACACATTGAGTTACGGTACCATTTCATTAAAGATCATATTTTGAAAGGTAATATTGAACTCATCTTTGTTCCTACTCATGAAGAGATTGTTGATGTTTTTACAAAAGCTCTTGACTCTTCGAAACTCAATACATTCTTACAAATGTTGGGAATGATGAATCCGGACCCGCAGTTCTTTTTGAAGTGTTAGCTACTGCAGACTGTCTTTGGTCCCCATTACGGTTCTAACTGAGAATTACATATGATAGATGGTTTTGATACCGCAATCTAGGTACCGCAACCATATGTCATACGTATCTCTCATGGGTCTTAATTTTCCTTTATTTCTAAATTTTGTACAAGTGTTTGTCTCACAGATTCTCCGAAATCTTTCTTTCTCATCCGCAATGGAGTTTCTCAACGGCTTTGATGAATTCATCCGCAATCATCTCAAATAAATTCCAACCAATTCATTAACTCTTGAATCCTTGTGTGCTATTTAATGGTCCTTCATTAAATAAAATACAAACATTCCCTTTAGAAACTGTCACTTTACCTTTCTTAATAAACCCCGTATCACACCTATTTTAGGGATGATGCCAAAAAGAATGATTCCCAAATCGATCCTTTTTTCAACTTGTCCTTTCTTTTCCCAAACACGTCCAATCAGTTTCAACTTTCTCTCTCATCAACCCACGATTACCTGAACGTTTAACCATGCGTCCACTCCACCATTAAATGCAAATCCTCCTTTTAAGATTTCTCTAATCTCTTCAAAACTGTTTCATATTTGTGTGGTTGAGATTCAATTCTAGATTCGTTGATTCCCCCCAAAACCCCATTCAACTTCTTACCCCCTCTTATCCTTTACCTAGGGTTAAAATCCTTTTACCCCCTTTTTAAACCCTTCTTCTTCTCTATAATCGTTTATGCTCTTTGATAATCGATTACTCTCTCAACTCTCCGAGAACTCACAAAAGCTCTCAAGAACTTCCATCTCATAACTCTCAATGGCGAAATCTGGTGCATCTAAGAAGCAATCCAAGGCTTCAAGTTCGATGAATCAAACCGGTTCCACATCACCAATAATCGCTTCAAGCAACTTCAGGGCTGTGTTTGACGATCATCCTTCTTATAATGCTCCAACAAAATTGATGATCAAGTATCTCAAGAACCACATCCTTTTTGGCCCGTTCGATGCATTCACCGATGTTGTTCCCGTTTCTACACTTTTCAAATGTGCTCTGTCTGCATACAGACCAATGGAAAATCCTCAAGAAGTGCATCTGAACCTCGTCAACGATTCATTGGTCATCTTGACCAAAGAAAAATTCTTAACCTCCATTAACCTGTTAATCCATCCCTCCATCAAAATCTTCACTCCATCCTTATCCGATATCACTACCGCACTGTACCAAATTGGTTACCAGAAACCAATCCGAGGGGTTGGTGAGTTTAAGAAAAATCAGTTGCTTGCGGTTTGGCAGTTTGTATGCCACTTCGTCATCCGATGTCTATCTGGCAGAACCGGAGGCATCGACAACATGGGACTCAAGCTCCTTGAACTTGTATGGAGCATCTTCACCGGCCGTGATGTCAACTACGGTCAAATTCTTTGGGATGATTTCCTCCAGTACATTCCCAAAGGACAACCAAAGGAAAACCCAACCGAGCTCACTTTTGCTCGCTTTTGGTCTCTGTGTATTTCTGATCTGCATGCGGATGCTGGTCTCGACATGGGAAGTGACATCAATTTCTTTGTCACTAAGGATCTCAAAAGGTATACTCCTTCCTCTGATCAAACTACTTTTGGACCTATCCTCAGGCTCCCCACACACATTCTTTCACTGCTTGGTCTTGAGACTGCTGATATCTCAGATCATATTGAGGCCACGGAGGGTATTATCCCATACCCTTCTACCCCACCTCTTCCTTTTTCAACTATTCTTCCTGAGGGTACCGCAACCCCCTCTGCCACTACACTCTCTAACCTTTCTCAATGGAGAAAATTAGTAGCTTCTAAAAAGAAAGCTACAACACCCAAAAAGAGAGCTCCAAAACAAACCACACCCACCAAGAAACGCAAAACCAAAACCACCACTGTATCGAGCAGTGACTCTGAGGCAGATAGACAACCCATCCTTATCCTCAAGAAAAGAAAGACAACTGAAACTACTAGACATATGCGTGACCGGATTGATACTGAAGCCTCTCAAAAGGCTCCGGTAGTCCTTGGGATGGCCGCACATCCATTCGATGCCACCCTCGAATACCACTCAAACTCATCTTGTGATATTGTTTCATCCTCATCTTCTTCTGAACGTGGAGACAGCCCCCCAGTTGGATCTCAAGTACATAAAACTGGTAATCGCCCTAAGGTCTCCAGGGCTTCGAGGCTGCACATCTTTTCTTATGAGGAGTTAGACTCCATCCTCTTGCAAGTATCCCAAACACTACAAACACCACTCCATCAGTAGGGCATTTCTTTTGCCCATGCCAGAACTAGGCCGAGGCCAAACTTGACCACGGGTCAAGGAGACCAAGGAAGCCCAGGAAATCCTACTCTGCTTACATCTGTATCAGGTGGTTTAGGCACGGTGGGCACTAATGTGCAAGGATCCGTGAACTTAGAGGACACCTTGGTGCGACAACAAGAAATTGACGATGAAGACTTGAATGATTCTTGGAGTCGGTATCGACCAACCACTGATGCTGAAATCAAGAAGTATGTTGCTTTCAAAAGGGCGTTCCAAGCCCGCAAGGAGCAACAGGTCAAACAACAAAAGCAGAAGGAGCAAGAAATTCAGTCAGTAGCTAGATACTGGGCAAATGCCATCAGCAACGCCCACACTGCTACAACAATTCTTAAGGTTTAGACTTGGATGGACCAAATGGCTGAAACTGTGCTGAAAGCCCAAGCCTCAACCGTATCCGCAGGTACATCAAATGTTCCTCCTTCTTCACCTCCTGTTCCACCTACCGCAGTCAACCCATCTCAAGACGAAGAGCCAGCTATTGAACTCAGCTCGGCCCCGACCTTCGACTTTGACGATGAAGACATCCAAGAGGTCAACAAACCGAATCCATCAGATGATGACCTCATGATGTTCGAGGAAGAAGAAGAATCCAACGGTTCTCAACACTCCACTTCTAAGCCTAAAGAAAAGAAGAAGAAAAAGAAGAAAGATGCGGTCACTCATAAAGAATTCCTCAACCTTCAAGCCAAAGTTGATCAAATTTTGGCTGCGGTTAAGCCTGCCCAACCTCCACCAGAAGATCTCCCAGGACCGCAATCCCTAATTGAGCACATCGAACGACTAGAAACGAGAGAGCGTATGGCCGCTGAGCGCATCTCTCTCAAATTCGAGATGGTAATACGATCTCTCGACACCAACCGCAGGGCCGACTATCAAGATTTCATGGCCGCAGCGGAACGCCTCATCACTAAGGTCACCGCAATCAAACAAGGCTTACAAACAGCCATTGCGGATCAAGCTGCCCAGTCCCAAAAGGCAATAGAGGAAACTCATACTGCCTATGAGTCCATGATTTCTGTTCTTCATGCAACAATCGCCCACATGCAGAAATCCCTCACATCAAACTTTCATGGCCCAGAGATACTGCAGCTCACGAAGGATATTCACAAGCTGCTCTTCAACTCTGTCGTTCCAAACAACTCCCAACTGGCCAAATTAATGAAAGCACACTTTGCTGAGGTTTGTGCCAAAGTTTATGGATTGAAACAATGGCTTGAGGAAGCACCAGGGTTGCATTCCTCAAGAGGGGGAAGTGATAGAGAAGACGATCACGGTGAGTGCTCAAATACATCCATCCGATAGAGCCCTCCAATCACCACAAATAAAATTCCCACTCCGCAGCCTTCCCCTCCAGCATCTCAAAATATTCCATCTCCCCACTCATCACCCAAAAATAACATAAATCGTCCTCTGACGCCTCCCCATCTAAAGAATCTTGAGGAATATATGTCCTCAGAAAGCTCTACAGATTCTCCTGCCACTGCCCAGAGGAAACATGACTGGAAAGCAGCCAAGCTAGCCGAAATTATATGGAGAGAATGCGGTTTTGACACTATGATTGATGAATCGCTGATCAACTCATGGGTCAATCCTCTCCGCAGGCTACTTGATGAAGACTACACTCCCCACCTCACATATGCTGAACCACCATCAGATGGTTATTGGGATATTCCAATTTCTCCCAATGCCAAGTACTTTGCCGTCTTTGACTTCTTCGACCGCAGTCTTCCTGATCACAAGCGTCTACCAATGGAATTCGAAAGACTGACTCGATTCTATGCGAAGCATGGCTCTTTAGTGGAAAACATTTGGTCTAACGATAGACCATCCGCAGTGAAGAACTACAAGATGCGGAAGTTTATGAAAACAGACTTTGCTCAATTCACTCTGACCAAAAGAGAGCATGATTACATCCGCACCCAGGCAGACTTCCCCTGCATGAATCCAGAAGAAATAATTCTCATTGCTAGAGTTTTTCAGAACAAGGCAGAGAAACATCCTAAGATGCATATAGCTCTCGACAAAGCCAAATCCTTCCTCAAGGAAACTGTCTGTGACTTTGCAAAGATTGATGCGAACATCTACCCCACCATTGTCAAGAAATTTGACCTTCCACCACTTGAACAAGTGCCAATGCTTACAGAAGGTTTTGAAGAAAGATCTCTAGGCGCAACCAACTTCCCAGATCTTGGCATCATATTCAAACGGAAAACGGACAATGTCAAATATTTCATTCCGATGAATGCCATGCATCGCCTGCCCAAGAAGCAACTTGACATACGCAAGACCGCAATGGAAAGATCAAAACACACTACTGCAGAAGTCAAGTTCGAGATTTCCAGAAGAATCTTGTGGCTGGAAAATGTTAGAAAAGTTTGGTGGATTTTGATCAAGTTTATCAAACTTGATAACTGAACCAAAGTTAAAAAGGTCACTTAGGGGGAAATTGTTGATACATGAAAGTGACCCTTTTGAACTTATCTACCGCAACGGTTCAGTACCCGCAGCCAATTCAGCACCGGAGTCAATTTCTACAACTGAGACCGCAACCATTCTGATCAGCAACATCTGGAGTATTCAAGTCTTACTTATCCGCAGTCTTAGTTATTTCCTTACTATGTAATTCACTCTATTGTCCGGCATGTCTTGCATGACTACTCATAGAGTTGTTCTTTTCTAAACTCTATAACTAGAGACTCTTTCTTATGTATTATGTACTTGTGTACTTGTGATATATGTGAGTGTGAAAACTCTTAACTTCTTAATACACAAGATTTCTCATCTTTCTTATCTTCATCAGTTATCTCTGTTATCTTTATCACATTCAAACTGCTACTGAAACATAACCTCTCTTCGGAGCAAGTCTTCTAGACTTAATCACTAAACTTGATCTCGCTTACTAACTTGGAGTGACTGCATTCCTTGTTATGAATCAGTTTAAGTGTATTCTTGATATAAATTTTGTCATTTATCTTTCTTTACTTTCCGTAAATAACTATCTAACTATCTAACTTTATTATTGTTGAGCTTTTAGATCCTTAGAGATTAACTATTCCGCAGTTAACTTGTTCTAACGTTTGTTCAAGTGTGTCTCCAAGTTTTTCTCTCAACATAATGAAAATTGTTCATGGCCCAAGTGGTGTTTACGGCGGTGAACCTGTTCATGGCCCATGTCCATCATATAAATAGATGTAAAGGGTGAGGAGTGTGGGTGAGATACTGTATGGCTAGAGGAGAGAGAGAGAGAGAGAGAGAGAGAAAGAGAAATAAAGGAGCTTAAGTGTGTGTAAGTGTGTGAATCTTGTGTAGGGTAGGGGTGCAAACGAGCCAAGCTACTTGCGAGCTACTCGGGATCAGATTGTTAAAAGCTCGACTCGAATCGATTTTAAACGAGTCCGAGCCGAGCTCGAGCTTAATATTAAGCTCGTTTATTAAACGAGCTCGAGCTCGAGCCTATGTCGTTAAGCTTGATTAGGCTCATGAGCCTAAACGAGCCTTTATATAATATAATTTATTATTTTATATATATTTTAAAATAAAAATATATTTGGAGAATTATGGATTTAGGGTATTAGTAAACGAGCTCAAGCCAAGCGTAAGCTTATTTAGACACATCAGATAAAAATAAGTCGAGCCTGAGCTCGAGCCGAGCTCAGTACAACAAAGCTCGAATCGAGCCGAGCTCGAGCTCGAGCCTCATATAACTTAAACGAGCCCGAGCCGAGCCTAGCCAGGCTCGGGCTCGGCTCGGCTCGTTTGCACCCCTTGTGTAGGGGAACTTCATTATAATCAAATCATACAAGATTCATATTATTATTATTATTATTATTATTATTATTATTATTATTATTATTATTATTATTATTATTATTATTATTATTATTATTATTATTATTATTCATTTAGATCTGGCATCATCCGCTTGATTGGGATTCCGCACCATCAAGCGGATCTGATTGATACATAAGCAGATTTGGGATTTACACTTAGACATAATAAAATCCGTATTGGGCGGCTCATGATTCTATTTTTGTTATGGCCCAACTGATTTTCAATTAAATTGGCCCAAAATTTTAGTCCAGGCTTATTCACCTCGTGAACCATAACGGGTTCACGACGTGAATCCTGAAACTCATGGGACCACTGCTTAAAGAATCAGAAACCCCTTTGACCCACATCCTTTATCAAACTCACTAAGTGAAGCAGTCTTTGGTCCCCCCCCATCATCTGATTTCGGACATAGTCCACTACAAACAACATTTGTGCTTATGTAATCTCTCAATTAAGGTAAACAACTTCTATTTTTAAGGTTTTATTTTGACTAATTGCTTTGATTTGAGGCTTAGGGTTTGTTATATGTTGAGTATCAAAATTATGGCCCTAAATGTATGATTCCTTGGTTGCATGTTGTTTAAATGTGCTTAGAAATGACCTATTAGTAAACCCCAACAAGATTTAGTCCCGATTTCATGATGGATTCTGCTTACTGTGGAATACGAACTCACGACGTGAGTTCGCAAGACTCATGAGGTGAATCTTGATTTCCAGAAAAAAAAATCGATTATATTTATTATTTATTAGCTTTTGTTGTTGGTTTTGCTTCTTGGTTATTCTTTTGCAGAAAAGAAATGACACCTAGACGCGAGGTTCAAGATAACCAAGGAGGGGTTGCTAACTTGCACCCGTTTTACGTGTTTCCGACAAATATATCTAGGGACGTGCTCACCCAATACAACAATAGATTGGGATGGTTACATAAGAGAGAATTTGCTATTGCCCCAACAGTTAATTGGCAAAAACTTCAGGAAGTTGGACTTGTTGAAAGGTTAAACCCATTTCTTACAAAAACCTTTATGGGGAACGGGTATTCGTTTACATACAGAGGATGGAGTAATTTATTCGCCATCGAAGAAAGAGTTTATAAGGAGTTGTGTGTTGAGTTCTTTTCCACCATGGCGTTTTACGAAAACATTCAAGATCCTACTTTCCCACAAGCATTGGTCTTTTGCTTAGGCAGGGAATATAGGGAGTGCAACTTAGTGGAGTTTTCGTGGAGGATGAGTTTATACGAGGACCGTGAGGCCATGATCCCCGAGTTCACAATGTTCTTGCAAGAGGCATCCCGTACTTATTCCGGGGGAATGTCAGGACACGAGTTTTGGAGCCATATTGCTTCGGGTATTTTCAACTCCGGCGTGTCACCGGAAAGCAATATCAAATCACCCCTTCACCGTTTTAATTTACATGCTTATTACATTTTCCATCCACCATAAAAGAAATGGATATAAGGTCACCAAGATCAATTTATTTTTCTTGTGGTCCATTCTACAGCCGACATTTTTTTGCAATCTTCCTCACTTTTTGGCCCGCTATTTAGCGAAATATGCGGTGAGCTCCCGACCTGGAAGCCTAATTTGTGGTGGCCACTTTGTCACCCGTTTAGCCAATGTAACATACGGTTTTCCAGGTCTGTATTTTCTATTATTTATTTTGAGTGAAGGAGAGGAACTCGATGAGTTGACGCCTAGACTCGTCGAGTTGGATCGCGAATGATGACTCGGATTAATGAAGGGACTCGACGAGTAGGAAGAGTGGACTCGACGAGTCCGCGCTGAGGTCAGAAACCCTAAATCTTCAGGCATGTACCCTATTAAAGGGACCTTATAGCTCTCATTTGCGGCTACCAGTACAGAGAGAGAAAGCCTAGAGAGCTTGAGTGAGTTGTGTGTGTGTGTGTGTGTGAGAGAGAGAGAGAGAGAGAGCTATTTTGATCATTTTTGTTGTGGCTTTGCAAAGTACAAGGTGTTTCCAGAAATAGAAGGTCAAGGGGGTTGCTATTCTGTGGTTTTCAAGCTTGGGTCTTCATTATTGAGGTAATAAAACGACCCCTTCTTTTTTTTTTTGTATGAGATCATTAAACCTAGGGTTTTCTCTACCCTTTTATTGGCTTGAATTGATGTATATGTTGTCCCTTTGAGTGTTAGACTCTGGATCTGGACCTTTAGAGGTCCAGAGAGCATTATCTATCCTGCTTTATGTTGTTCCTGATGGGTTTTGGTCATAAGACATCCTATGTGCTCATACAAACCCTAATGCTTGGATCTAGGTTTCTCTATTGTACATGCTTTGAATCCAAGACTATAAACCCTAATTCTAGCATATGGAAATCAATATTAACATGTAATTAGGTTTATGATATTACCTTGATTGTCATGTAGCAATAACAATCCCAATTCCTCCTTGAATTGACTTTGGAAGGCTTAGAGTCACAAGTGTCACTCCTCTAATGGCTTACAAACACCAAGAGCAAATGGAGAAGTTATAAAGAGAGAGGAGAGGTATAAGATTTCGTGCTTAGGACTTCTAGGGATCAAGTGTTCGAAATCCTAAGGCCTTAGGGGTCTTTATATAGGGTTAGGATTAGGGTTTCAGTCCTTATCCTTATCTAGTTACTTGCCCATCAAGCAACCATAAGATAAGCCTTGGAAATCCCTATCTCTTGGACCTTTGGACGATTTTAAGGATATCCTTATCCTTGAATTCTTCCATCCTTTAACAAGGATAACCATTGCCCTATTTTGCAACTATCACATAATTACAATTCAGCCCCTCTAGTTTAATTAATTACATTTGATCACAAAATTAATTCTTAATTAATTATTGACCAATATTAATTAAACAAATATGATTTCTCCTTTAATATATTATTCTTATAACATATTAATAAATCATAATAACCTTTCTCTTTATTTATTTCTCCAATCAAGTTGCTTTGGTGAAGGCAACCCAAAAGGACCATGCACCATCGGGTCAAGTACATACCAAAATAGTTATGGACTTAGACTCTAATCCAATAGTCTCCCACTTGGATAAGTCTAACAACTATTATGCGTATGACTTCAGATCCTGATCTGTAATCGTAGCTTTCCAAAGCCGCTGTCAACTCTGATCATATCAAATACGCGTGTCCTTAGATAAGGGATCATATATTCATCCATTCTAGATATCATATGAGATATGATTTCAAATCATTCTCTTTGTACTATATCTCGATTCTGATTTATGACGACTGACTAATTGAACAAATCAAATTAGCCCTAGCCCGACCGAGCATTTACGTTTGTCATCACTAAACCATCGAGGGGCCCAAAGATATCGCTTTTATCCTACTTTGGATAAAAGGAACGGATAAACTTTGATACAATGCTTGCTTGCACTTACTAACCAAATCACACACAACAATATGTTTTATAACACCAAGTTACTAGTGCGTTTACATATTATCAATGTGAAACCAATTCGCAAGATACAACTCACACATCTCGGTTTCAAGAATATAAGATGTTATCGTCTCACTAGTCACTCGTGATACAATCCATGGAGTGATCCAAGTGAGCGTGGGTTTAATCTAATGCTCAAATCATATTCATAAGCACTCATGAACGTTGCAACAAACATTTGCTTATGTCTAATACCTTATAGACAATCCACACACCAATTCATGACAGTCTTCATTCATATCTACTTCCAACATATGAACGACTGTGGCCTGTTTGAATAATTCGATTATTCTGAATAAACTCAATTATTCTGGAAGTCAAAACATGCAAATGTGAAACAGAAGAATAATACTAATACCATATGGTCTCAAACCTTTGAGTATAAATAAAACTCCTTTTATTTATCACCATATCGATTACTCATTATTTGTCGTTTCGGGTAATCAACTTCTTACTTGAATTCCAACACTTGTCCCATGCTCCTAGCATGCACACAATGTTTCCTATGGTTCTTACTTTGTGAAATAGATCACATTGAACACATTTCCAATCCTTCTCATTTCACAACTCCAAATCCGTTTTTCATAAGTTAAAGAATATCAAATTCTTGTTACTTATAGAATATGCTAGATTCTAACATTCTATGCAACTATCCTTTCGTAATGTCACTGCACCAAAGTCACAAAGACTATTGCCAATGATATTACAAAGTCCTCTATCGAAGATTGTTACAAGACAATTCATTAGATATGATGTCTCTCACTCAATGTACATTCCTTGAACATCCTTTTGCATAGAAGTTTCTAATCTAGTCATAGATTTCTCAATATTCAATTCCCAATATGGACACACTTCCATATGTTCCATATGACAACTCATTCTTAATAGAATCTTATCTATTCGTAATGATGTCGATATGGTCCATCCAATATGGAAACATTTCCATAATTTCCATATGACAACTTATTCTTAATAGAATCTTTTCTATTCACAATAATGTCGATATGGTCCATTCAATACCATGCTTCCAACTACTCACAAGCGACCAATCCTCGTCGAACTTTGGATTTTCCTTTGATAGTTGTTTAATTATTTTAGTCAAAACCGATTCCAGTCCCTTTTCCCTCTAAATGCGCTAGACATTTGGAATATTTTAGAATGGTTAAACATTAAAGCATTTGCAATCGATCCTGTACCCGAAGCGTATGGGACACGATGCATAATGTTTTATTTGCTATGTTTTCAAAATTCGAATTGTGAAGAGGAATGCCGTAATCATAATCGAAATTTTAAGAACACACTATGTACCTTTGACTAAGTTTATTAACATTTCTCAACCTAATCCTTTAGATTTGAAATGAAGCATAATATTCTCTCCCTTAATTATAGCAAAACAACCTTTCAACTCTTGCAACTTTGCAAAGTATGACTCTTGTTTTCTATAATTAATATTGCTAACTTTGCAATACTTTCCTTAATAATCATACAATCATAACTTTTATGCTCCCACTATCATGATGATTATTATAAAACATAACACTTATGCTCCCACTAGCTTCGACATGTATTCATAAACATCTCAACTTCCAGAAAGACAACACTTATTGAATTTCTTAAGTTCATGTTTCTAATACTTAGTGCTTTGATAATCTTTTATCAAGGCTTTTTGAACTTATACACCTTTGCCTTCGATAGCTCATATGTGTGTCTAAACAATTAAGACTAATTGCCAAACCTCACAATTCAAATTATGGAAAGGGATACCGTAACCATAATCGAATTCGAGAATGCAATTTTATAATCACTATCTTCTTAAAATCTTTCTTAATGAAAGCATTTCCTCACAATCATTTTCATGAAGGAGGAAATCTAATGACACTTAGATTTAAACGGTGTATTTGTTCCTATCCATGTGACTTTGTCAAAACCAAAGTTTACGACGAATTCAAACTCATATGGATCGAACTTTTTTAATCTTGATTTCTTGCCTTATGGTAGCACAGCTGCCTACCACGTCTTCCAAGTAGTTAAGCAGCTCACCCTTTCCTATCAATGTACCTTACATCGATTAAGGTGCTTTGCCATTTATGCGTTCAAATGAGAACTCATAGGACTCACATGCATAATTAACTTGATTGGATTGGCACAGAAACAAAATAATGTCTTCACGATAGGTTATAAACCTCAACTCGTGTGCTAGTGATGATCGATAAGGTTTATTTGATTTGTTCTTGAAACCATTCAAGATCATTAAGACTCCCACTGACTCCTTGACATATAAGATTCTCTTGTTAACAACCATTTCTTGACAAACAAATATTCAAGAGTTAGTGTAGCTTTTATCAAAACATTTCATAAATTGGTCCTAGTTGGTCTTTGTCTTGTCCAAGACATCACAACTTACCACATTTAATGAATGTTATAAACCTTCTTGATACTTTGTCACAATCTTAACTTTAAGACTTGTTATTGGAATGAAGTATGATTAACTTATTGATTTAACCATTTCTTCAATTCTTGATTCCTCTTCTTAGACATACAATTGTACTAAGACTCATTTAGAGGATCAATTGAGATATAGTTCTTAATCATTAAGACCTATCATAAAGCATAAAGGTACTCTCCCATCTTCTTAGAATGGAGAAACTTTTATCTTTCTGCCTACTTAATTCTTTTTATTCGTTCTGCTATTGATCTAAACCCTTTAATCAATTCAGAATTACACTTAATGTTGTAAGTATAATCATATTTACTAAACCTTTAGTAAATCATGACGAATATCTTTGTTACTCTTATGGTGCACTTGATCAACACGCAACTTTATGTATTTGATCTCCAAGTCCTTCACTTGACACTTTGTCAATGAATTAGTCTAATTTCCAAATATGAAATTTCTCATTCATCGTGCAACCAAGTTGCATGATTCCAAATTTCTGTCCAATTGAAACTTGGGCGATGAGAAACTCTCCCTATTTGGTAAATTCTCGACTTTTCCATAAACACCATAAATAAGAATCATATCCATTTGTTGTAGAAATATGCAAACACCAATTTTCATAACGATTTCATTGCAAGGAAATAAACAAATAAATAAATAAGTCAAACGAAAATTTATTTTATTTATAAAAGCAGCGGAAAACATTTGTCCTTACAATGCAAAATCCATTGAAAACTATGTATTTCAAAAGAAAATTTTCTAACAACTCTATCATAACTATCTAAGATCAAAATCTAATCTTCAAGTCCATGCGATCAAGATCCATTCCTTGTGATTAGATTCATCTTGCTCTTTCACCAAGCTTCCTTTCTTTTCACCGATCCTGTAAAACATTCAAATGCAATCTTATTACATTATGTATTGAGAATTAATGAATAGGAACTTAATGGAGTTAGATAGTGGATTTTACCTTAAGCGCAGCCATACTCTTTGACTCTCCCATCTTCTGGACTCTTCAGGCTCTTTGGGCAGACTTGTATCCAACGCCCTTTCTTTTGGCAGTAAACGCAGGTCGGTTCTCCTAGAACGTCCTCGGAAGCATGGTCGGTTGACTTTTCCAACAAATACGCTCCATTGCTTCGCCAAATCATTTCTGATTCAGCAGCAATGAGCATGTAAGTTAGGTCAATGAGGTTGTCGTCATGATTCATCATATAATACTTTCTTTTGAACTCATTATATGATTCAGGAAGTGACTGCAAAACCCAATTCACAGCCAACTCATCTGGGAATGACACACCCAACATTATCAACCTATCAATGTGTGATTTCATTCCTAGAACGTGGGCACACACGGGTTTACCATCTTCATGTTTCATTTCCAATAGGGCTTTAGTGATATCGAACCTTTCAATTCTTCGATCTTGTGGGTTGGGGAGAACAATAGGAGGAGGAGGAGGAAGTGAAGCATGATTTCTTGTTCCTCGATTGAATCGTGGAATACCATCTTCATGTGGAATGCTTGTTCCATGGGATTTGGGAAGACCATAGTTGTCGAACTTTGACATCTACAAAATGGGAGAAAAACAAATTCAAGTTAGTTGATTGATTGAGTCCTTAGTAAATCGCCCAAATGAGATACTAAGGCTAGGACCCAACACAATATTCTACAACTCGGGAGAGGGATGCCGTAACCCTAATTGAAGAATATTTGAAGGTAAGTGAATGACGATTCACTAATTTCCACCACGAAAAACGAAAAAGAAATTTAAGTTTTAAATTTATGAAAACTCCTAGATCCTTTGAGATTCACTGAACTTTCAATGGCATGTTTAAATCTCGATATGCCCCTCTTGTTAGTGACTAGGATGCCGAGGATCACAAAGCGGGTGTGAATAACCATGCAAACTTACATGGTGCCCTCACATGTTACAGTCACCTATTCGATGTGCCGGTAAACCACACACGCTCCACCGAACTATGACAAACATTGAGTCACCCTTTGCTACCTTTGCTTAGAACCATTTAGTGTGCCGGTTAACCATACACGCTCCACTAACGTCTTCGCAAGGGCACAAAGCGTAATTTCATGGAATTGCATCAATTCACTTTTGCCTAAGTAACTAAGATTGAGAATTTTATGAAAAAATTTTATGAAAACATTTAGTTACTTTTATACTTCATTATACTTATAATGGAAGGTTTTGTCCTATCCTACCCGTTCGGCTAACGACCCTCCACTAGTCAAGAGTGCGGTGGGTAAGAGTGGATACCCATTCAATCGTCATTTTATAGGCAATTTCCTTAAACACCCCTTATAGACCAGCTTCGTGAATGAGGCCTACTAACGGTAAGACTGACTTTTACTCATACATATATATAATGTTATACCTTTAATGTTATATATATAGTATAGGGTGTATTTTATACTTTTAAAATACTAGGTGGTCTAATTTAACAATTATACCTTTAATTCAATTAAATTGTAAACCTAAACTTTTATGGATTTATTAAACTTCTTTTCATTATACACCTTAATTAATTAATAAAACCATAAGGGTGTGATTTGAACTTTTTCAAAACT
Organism: Lactuca sativa; assembly: GCF_002870075.4. Taxonomy (NCBI): domain Eukaryota; kingdom Viridiplantae; phylum Streptophyta; class Magnoliopsida; order Asterales; family Asteraceae; genus Lactuca; species Lactuca sativa. The sequence continues at coordinate 13,544,715 of NC_056623.2, forward strand.
ATACTAGAGTTTTAGAATTTAACATTCCTAATTAAACTTTTAATCAACTTTTAAATTCCAAAACTTGAGGGCAAGTTTTGAAACATTTCAACACATTAGGATTTAGAATTTAAATATACATCAAAATTAAACTATTTAATCAAAATTTAAATTCCAAAACTTGAGGGCAAGTTTTGATACCTTTTTCAAAACATTAGGGTTTTAACTATTTAAATTTCAAAACAACAAAACTTATGGGGTTCAAATTTAAACTATAAAACCTAAAGGGCAAAATATGAAACTTTTCATAACAACAAGGATCAAATAACAAATAATTCAAATTAACATTTAATCACATAATTATCCATATTTGATTTATTTAATGATTTCTTGCAAAACAATTTATCAATTTACTCAAAATAATTAATCAATTATCTTATAAGGAAACAATTATCTTATTATTTGATAAATATCTTCAATTAGATTAAAATTATAGTCAAATATATCATATAATCGGATTAATATTGATCTAACATGATAAGGTAACTATCCATAAGCAAAAACAGCAAGAAATCCCGGATATACCTCTGTCTGATGCACCGACTCGCCGAGTCACCCTCTGGAACTCGCCGAGTAGGGCTGACTCGCCGAGTCCAAGAGTGACTCGCCGAGTCAGGTCGAACAATGAGGCCAAAACACGTTTTTCAGTTACATCAAGCATCAATACAATAGAAACCAATCAAGGCTCTGATACCACTGATGGGTTTTGGTCATAAGACATCCTATGTGCTCATACAAACCCTAATGCTTGGATCTAGGTTTCTCTATTGTACATGCTTTGAATCCAAGACTATAAACCCTAATTCTAGCATATGGAAATCAATATTAACATGTAATTAGGTTTATGATATTACCTTGATTTTCATGTAGCAATAGCAATCCCAATTCCTCCTTGAATTGACTTTGGAAGGCTTAGAGTCACAAGTGTCACCCATCTAATGGCTTACAAACACCAAGAGCAAATGGAGAAGTTATAAAGAGAGAGGAGAGGTATAAGATTTCGTCCTTAGGACTTCTAGGGATCAAGTGTTCGAAATCCTAAGGCCTTAGGGGTCTTTATATAGGGTTGGGATTAGGGTTTCAGTCTTTATCCTTATCTAGTTACTTGCCCATCAAGCAACCATAAGATAAGCCTTGGAAATCCCTATCGCTTGGACCTTTGGATGATTTTAAGGATATCCTTATCCTTGAATTCTTCCATACTTTAACAAGGATAACCATTGCCCTATTTTGCAACTATCACATAATTACAATTCAGCCCCTCTAGTTTAATTAATTACATTTGATCACAAAATTAATTCTTAATTAATTATTGACCAATATTAATTAAACAAATATGATTTCTCCTTTAATATATTATTCTTATAACATATTAATAAATCATAATAACCTCTCTCTTTATTTATTTCTCCAATCAAGTTGCTTTGTTGAAGGCAACACAAAAGGACCATGCACCATCGGGTCAAGTACATACCAAAATAGTTATGGACTTAGACACTAATCCAACAGTTCCAAGAAGGAAATGAACCTAGGTTGCCATCTTAGAAGTCATTTCACCAAAAGAAGCCTTGGGTGCATTGCATGAGTGTCAAGATTTGACCTTTACATGATTATTAGACATGGGGAGGTCAGATCTATAGTTTAGAGAAGCAGATCTGACCTCAGAAGGTCATTTGAGCGTTGCTATGAAGAAAACTCGCCGAGTCCATGAGGGAACTCGACGAGTCGAGTCAGGTTGCCTCGCAATTCGTTTCCAGTGGTAACCCATCGAGTGGAAGGCTCACTCGATGAGTCGAGTGAGGCATTACGAGGATTCAGAGGACACGCATGGACTCGCCGAGTCACACGAGTGCACTCGGCGAGTCTGGTCAAAGTTTGGCCGTTAACTTGATTTGACTTTCCTTGACTTTTAGGGTTTTGGTCAACATTTGGACTTTTGGGTCAAGGAGGGGTATAATGGTCTTTTACCCTTCTGTGGGATTGTAGAAAGAGCAACCTAGCCTTTGGGAGCCGTTATTTATTGAGGAAATTGTTTATATGGTTAGGAGGAGGCTAGATCAGTATTTCGAGTGTGAGATTATCCGAGTTACCCGAGGTGAGTCTTCTCACTATACTTTACCTAGAGTGGTATCATGTGCAGGCCGGAGGGTCTTATGTGTTATTTGTATGTTTGAGATTATGTGCATTGTGATATATGTATGATATGTGTTGTATAGATCGGAATGGAGGGTCCAACGACATAGACCTGACCGGAGGGTCCAACGAGCTATGACCGGACCAGAGGGTCCAATGAGCTACGGGACTGGAGGGCCCCGCTAAGACACATCGACCGGAGGATCGTACTGTGATATAGCCTTGAGTGGCGTATGTGTTATACGTGGTATTTTGGGGAACTCACTAAGCATTTATGCTTATTGTGTTGTGTGTTATGTGTTTCAGGTACCAGTGAGGATCGCGGGAAGGCGCCGACATGATCTGTACACACTTATGGAGTGTTATGTATTTTGATCTTGGGATATGTTCTCTTGACATGTGATACATTGGATTTTAATGATTTGTGAATGAAATGATTTTTTTATGAGTGGAAAATTGTTTTGAAAATTTACGATGTTACAGCCAAGTTTTATGGCGTGCTTATTCCTGCGATTACACAGACACTTATGTGTAAACAAGGGAATGAGTTTTCTATGGGATACCTTGAGAGCATGAGGGTTGTGGTCAGTTATGGGACGTATTGGGGGATACCGAACAACGATAAAGAGGGTGATGACTAACCAACCGAAGAGCCCGAGCAACAACCGAGGCCCCAAAGAAGTAACGTAAGAGCCAGTGGAGAGATGGGAAGATCACAACCATACGAGGGTGGAGTACCCACCGACCCGTTCGAAATTCGGGTGGGTTCTTATTTAGATAATCTATGTGGTGGAGTGACTTATAACACCCAAATTCTTGAAGCCATGTTCTCTCATATGAATGTGGTGAGACCACCCACCGTGCCACCTCAATGCCCTTATATTCCTACGTGGGAAGAGTTATGGATGCCAAGAAGAGACGGGGCCGGGACAAGCAGAGTGAATGACAATGAAGATGATGATTGATCTTTTAGTTTATTTTAGTTTTTTATTTTGTTTAATTATTTTTGGTGTGTTTTGAATTGTAAAATTCTTAAGATATTATGTTCTTGTTTCTTCTATGATTGTTATTTACAGACTTGCTAGGAGTCGCATGAAAAGGATGTCGAGGTTTGAGTGCGTATATGTTTAGCCAGGAGTGTTTAATGTCGAGAGTCAAGATCCACAATTTAAAATAAGTGTGGTGCGAGTCAAGAGAGAAGATAGAGTTAGAGAAAAGAGTCCAAAATAATAGGGTTAGAAAAGTATTAATCCATTAAGACATGGGGTTGAGTGCAAGAATTGAAAGAAGAGTTGGAGGAAATTTATTTCTAGGATTCCAGTTTTCACGGCGTGAATATGTCTTATTCACCTCGTGAATCAGTAAATGATGATTTTCCAGAATCCACTTCACCTCGTGAATTTTATACCGTCACAGCGTGAATCTATATTTTTCACAAACATGAAGATCATTGTTGCATATTCATTATATGGTTCACCACCATTCTTTTTGGAATTATTATGAGGATAATTATGGCTCATTTTCTCAACCATACAATGTGGTGTATGCTTTCCCACAATGTTTTTATGCTTTGGAGATTTTCTATACACCATATTTGTTAAAGATTGAATACTCAATTCATACTTTTTTTCGGCATATTTGCATATCTCACGAGTTGAAGATCCAAGTTCTATTTTAGAAGAACTCCGTATTCAAGATGCACAACTTATCCAAACATTTGGAATTCGATCATGCCACCGCTATCCCAGGGGAGTATGTTCCTTTTTCTCCCTTTTATTAGTTTTAATTTATTTTATGCATACAATGAGGTCATTGTATGTAATAAGTGTGGGGTAAGGGGTCGAAAAAGAGAAAAAGTAAATTGCTATACATTTTAAAAAATTTATAATTTTTAATAGATGTGAAATAATAATTAATCTAGTAATGATAATTTGAACTTAAGTTGTTAGCATTATATGGGATGATCCGCTGAGAGCTCAAATGTTTAATTGAGCCAACATATGTTAAAGTATTTTTGTGGCTCCCCATTCCTAGTGAAAATCCATGAGATATGAAAGGTAATCTAGTAGCTTATGTGGCATAATACGTTTTGCAGCCTAAACCTGAAATCTATCTAGGAGAGCTTATGTAGTCATTGCACTTAAACTAATACCTTAACCAATAAGGGTTGAAGTTGAGCACCCCTGCTTAAGCTTGTAGGTTTTTTAGTGAAAAGAGTGAGTTATACATGTAAACAAAGAGAGAATTCACCAAAAAGTCAAAAAGTTGAAGAATTTTTGTAGCAATCAAAGTATAAAGTATGAAGATCAAAGATAAAAAATTCTGAAGAAATTCAGAAAAATTAAAGATACCAAAAATCACACAAAAAGGTGGTGAATTCAAAGAAATCAAAGATGAAATATTCAAGGAAGTGAAGAATTCCAAGAGCTCCATGGTGGTATCAAAAGTTATAATTTCTAGATTATGTATGCTTAGGTAGCTTTATAAAAATTACCTTGAGGTTAAGAAAGATTTATGAGGATTGATTTGGAGGGTTGCAAAAATGAATGTCATATAAGCTAAGTTGTGAAGGTTAATAAGGATTCTGAGTATTTAGAATTGGGATGTTGTTAGGATTTTTGACACAAATATGCGCATTGAGGTCTTGGTAAAATGTCGGAGCTTGAAATTGATTGTTCTATGTGATGTTAGTGACAAGGGTTTAAATTTAAAAATAAGAAGATTTGCTTGAGGGCAAGCAAAGAATAAGTGCGGGGTATTTTAATATTGCCGTATGTATACATACTTTTGGGCAATATTTGAATACAGTATATATATTTTTGGTTATTTGCATGGAATAATCGTACTTATAAGGATAAATTATATTTTGCAGTCGAAAAGAAGGCATTTTGAAGAAAAGGAGATAAAAGCGTTAAAGAATAGAACTTTCGAGGTTAAAGGCTTGAAAGATAAGAAATTCAGAAAAATATGTACCCACGTGGTGAGTATTAAACGATTCACGACGTGAGTTAGGCCTTCTAGAAGATAAACATCGCGGATCCGGAATCCGTGTTGAATACAGATATCTAATGGGTTCACGAGGTGAGCCTTAAAACTATATATATATATATATATATATATATATATATACATATATATATATATATATATATATATATATATATATCCTTGATCCCTATGGCTTTGGGAGGTTAGCTGACTTGGAGAAGTTCCAGAAGTCGAAAATCACAGAAAAAGAAAGCCTGGGAATTGTTCTTAACACTAAGGAGTAAGAAGAAGTCATAATTCGATATTAGTTTGGTACTCTTAATATGTTTTTGACTATGGATTGTTTGTGTTTATTTGTTAGAATGTCCGGCTAAATCTAGCTGCTTCTATTAGCTAGATGAAGCTGGAACTCATGGTTTTATTTTATTAATCTAGACTTTGCTTGTTAGTTATGTCTTGTGTTTGATTAGTATACCTAGCATGCTTGATTTCATAATTATATTGCTTAAACTTCTCATTCTGTGTAGTTAGTGACCATTAATTTGTATGAATTTGAACACCTAGTAATTTAATGAACATTAGATTATTAGAGCTAAGATCGAACCAATCTTAGTTAAGGAATTGATTTATTAAATTAGGTTGTGCTAGAGAACTCATATTATGACCATAATTTGTGTTTGTCAACCCAATCTTACATAGTTCCAATATTATTCAATAATTGATTCTATGTTAAATTATGTGTGACCATACATAGATCTACATGAATTAGTTGATATTAGTAAATTAAGAACTGAATTGCTAATAATGTTTTAATTAGTAACCAACAGGAGCAGTCATAATTAATTTATAAATCATTGAGGGAAAGTGGATTCAAACTAATAGAAGTGTTTTGTTTATTGATTGAATTGTGTTAAGAAATTAAATTCATCTAAAGTTGCAAAATTAAACCAACTACTTTTCTATAAATTAGGTTAATTTAATAGTAGGTAAATTAATTAGTTAAAACTGTTCCCTGTGATCGAAACCCAACTTACCTAAACTATTCTCTAATTTGACTAGGTACACTGCCTAGGTGCAATTTAGTTAGTTAAGTTAGTTACGTTATAAATTTAAAATTAGGTGTAGCTATTTGCACGCATCAAGTCTTTTAATAACTCGCTAAGTTCTCTTTTGTACAAAATCGGGACCTTCTACAACTGACTCGTCGAGCTCATCCCTGAACTCATCGATTCCTGCTTCATGCAAGATGGCACGTCTAGTCTTGTACTCGCCGAGTTCTCCACGAACTCGTTGTTGGATTAATGTCTAATTCCATAACTATAATTGGTATGTACTTGACCCGACTCGGCATGGTCCATTTGGGTTGCACTTCACCCGAACAATTTATATGGATAATCTTGTGAGAATAGTATAAGTTATGATTTATTCATATATTATAAGTTCTAATATATTAATATGAAATCATATTATTTAATTAGTATTGATCTTAAATTAATTTGGAATTAATTTAGTGATCATAAGTATGACTAATTAAATATGGGCTCAAGTATTTATATAATGTGGGCTAATGCTTATTTGGAATAGGCTAGGCTTGCATGGGAAGACCATGGATAGTCCATGGAGCTTAACCCATGGATCTCATGGAAATGAAAAGACATGGGTATTAGGGTTTACATGGATGTAACCCTAATCCACCACACTATATAAAGGAGTACTTGGCACCTAAAATGGCACTTGTGTGTAAGGACATAAGAGTGGGCCGATTTTAGTGTGCATACATATTCTCTCAAGTTCTTCCAAGGTGTTTTGGTGATTTGTGATTCCACTTGAGGCTTCCACACTATTGGGGCTAAGCTCTTAAAGCTTGAATACATCAAGCTACATCAAAAGGTATGTCATCTAACTAGAACTTTATAGCATAGGTGCTTCATAATATGCTAGTTAGGATGAAGCCTTAGAATATTTAATATTTGCATGTATAATTGAGAAAACATAGATCCAAGGTTTATAAGGTTACATGTACACCATAGGAGTATTAGAATTCTCAAAACCCAACAGTGGTATCAGAGCCTAGGCTTGTTTTCTTGTTATACTTGAAAAATTGGCTTAAAAATCGAATTTTAGTGCTGTCAGCACAGCAGAATCGCCGAGTCCAAGGCAAAAAGCATCCAACTCGCCGAGTTGGTTCGTGCGCTCGACGAGTTGGACCCCCTGACATCATATATTCGACTGTTTTGGCTGGAATTGGACTAGGAACATTACCCTAAGATGTTTTTGGACTTATAAATTTGTTTTTGATGTGGTAATGTTCATGCTAATCCAATTTCAAAGATAATTGTCAATAGATTCATGTTTTGTATTAGTTTAAGTGTTATACTAATTACATGAAAAAGTTTGATTCCAATTATCTTGTTCATATGAGTTGCTTAGATTAATAGATAAGTTAATTGATTATGTGTTTTCAATTTGTTTTAATCTAGAGATGATTCTAAAATGTGTTTGTGTAACTTTTCCTCAAGTTACATGAAAGGTCACATTTAAGTTTCTTAAAACTCATAAAAGTTGGCAATGGTTACAAAAATGAAGAGTCTTGTCCTCATTAAATGGTTTTACGACTCCATAACTTGTCCTTAAGTTATGGAGGTTCAAGAATCACTTCATTAAATTACTAAAATGTGTAACCTTAATTAGTTCCATAAGTTACAAAAGAAGAAAAGCTACATTCTTTAATAGTTTAAAGTCTTCAATAACTTGTCCTCAAGTTATGGAACTTGAAGAGTTTTTTAAATTAAAACTACTTTAAACTCATAAGTTATGGAATTAGTTTGTTTTGAATAGTTTCAAAACTTGCCCTCAAGTTTTGGAATTTGAAAATTTTTCTTTCATGAATACTTTAATTCCAAGTTAATCCCTTAATTTTAAAAGTTAAAATTTAACCCTTATACTTTATAATATTATAAGTTAATAATATTTATATATATGTATAAGAGTATAGTCAGTCTTACCGTTAGTAGGCCTCATTCAAGAAGCCGGTCTATAAGGGGAGTATAAGGTTGTTGCCTATAAAATGGCAGTTTAATGGGTGTCCACTCTCACCCACCGCTTCCTTGACCGGTGGAGGGTCGTTAGCCGAACGGGTAGGACAAGGACTAGAATTCTCCTTTCATTAAAAGTATTAATGATAAATACTAAGTAACTAAACATTTATTAATACCCAATCTTAGTTACTTAGTAAAATGTGAATAAGGTGCTAATCCATGAAATTACACTTTGCACTTTGTTTAAGCCGTTAGTGGAGACTGTATGGTTAACCGACACACTAACCTGAACTAAACAAGGTAGGAAAAGGGTAACTTAATATTTATCATAGTATCGGTGGAGAGTGTGTGGTTAACAGGCACATCGATTAAGGGGTAAATATTAAGGGTACCAAGTATATTTTCATTGTTATTCACACCTTGTTTTGTGATCCTCGGCATCCCAGTCATAAAACCGGAAGGGCACACTCGAGATTAAAACATGCCATTGAAAAGTTCAATGAATCTCAAAAGAATATAGGAGTTTAAAAACCAATTAAAACCTAATAATACATTTTTTTATCTTGGTGGAAATTGGTGAATCGTCATTTACCTACCTTTAAAATATTTTATAGCTTGGATTACAGCATCCCTCTTCCAAGTTATAAAATAGTGTGTTGGGTCCTAGCCTTAATATTTCATATTGGGTGTTATATTAAGGACTTTAGATCAACTATCTTGAATATCTCCCAAAAGATGTCTAGTTCAGACATCTATGATCCTCCCAAATCTCTTGAAACTTCACTTCCTCCACCTCCTCCAATTACTCTCCCTATCCCAAAAGTTCAAGGTCACTCAAGCCCTATTGGCAACACAATGTCTAGGTGTGCTCACATCTTGGAGATGAAGTCACATATTGACAAGCCGGGAGAGTTGGGTGTCAAAGTCTTGACAAAGTTGGATGTCTAATCACTTTCTAAGTCAAATAGTGAGTTTCGTTGGGACTCCTATGAAACAGACTATGACAAGACCCTTAATGATCTTATTGTTGGATTAATGTCTAAGTCAATAACTATAATTGGTAAGACTTGACCCGACCCGGCATGGTTCATTTGGGTTGCATGGCATCGGGATAATTGGATAGACAAGATGAGGAAAAAGGATACTAGTGATTTATATTAATATATTATAAGTTTTAATATATTAATATATAATCATATTATTTAATTAGTATTGATCAAGAATTAATTTATAATTAATTAAGTGATCAAAAGGAACTAATTAAATATAGACTCTTAGGTATATATATGTGTGATGGGCCAAGTTCATTTAAGTTGGGCTAAGCTTTCATGGATAGTCCATGGAGTGTTTACCCCATGGATCATAAGAAATGAAAGGTCATGGGTATTAGGCTTTAACCCTAATCTCCACACTATATAAAGATGTCCTTGGTTGGTGAAATGGGCACTAGTATGGATACACTAAGAGGGCTAGCCGATTTCACTAGAGAGAACCAAAGTATCCATGATTTTCAAGGTTATTCCAAGTGTTCATGGTGTTTTGTGAACCATTTGAGGTGTCACACTTGGGGCACTAGGCACTCAAGCTTCATGAAGACAAGTTACAACAACAAGGTATGTATTCTAACTTGTTTTATTACCCAACTATCATAGATTGTATGCTAGATAGGGTAATACCTTGGAATATTCATATTTGCATGTATAATCGAGAAAACATAGATCCAAGGTATTTAGGGTTGCATGTACACTTAGGAGTGTTAGAATGCTCATAACCCAACAGTGGTATCAGAGCCTAGGCTTGTTTTCTTGTTAAACTTGCAAAATTGGATTAAAAATCGAATTTTAGTGTTGTCAACACAGCAGACTCGGCGAGTCCAAGGCTAAAATCATCCAACTCGCCGAGTTGGTTCATGCACTCGACGAGTTGGACCCCCTGACAGCATATATTCGACTGTTTTGGCTGGAATTGGACTAGGAACATTAGCTTAAGATGTTTTTGGACTTACAAACTTGTTTTTGATGTGGTAATGTTCATGCTAATCCAATTTCAAAGATAATTGTCAATAGATTCATGTTTTGTATTAGTTTAAAAGTTATACTAATTACATGAAAAAGTTTGATTCCAATTATCTTGTTCATATGAGTTGCTTAGATTAATAGATAAGTTAATTGATTATGTGTTTTCAATTTGTTTTAATCTAAGAGATGATTCTAAAATGTGTTTGTGTAACTTTTCCTCAAGTTACATGAAAGGTCACATTTAAGTTTCTTAAAACTCATAAAAGTTGGCAATGGTTACAAAAATGAAGAGTCTTGTCCTCATTAAATGGTTTTACGACTCCATAACTTGTCCTCAAGTTATGGAGGTTCAAGAATCACTTCATTAAATTACTAAAATGTGTAACCTTAATTAGTTCCATAAGTTACAAAAGAAGAAAAGCTACATTCTTTAATAGTTTAAAGTCTTCAATAACTTGTCCTCAAGTTATGGAACTTGAAGAGTTTTTTAAATTATGGAATTAGTTTGTTTTGAATAGTTTCAAAACTTGCCCTCAAGTTTTGGAATTTGAAAAGTTTTCACTTATGAATACTTTAATTCCAAGTTAGCCCTTAGAATTTTAAAAGTTAAAATTCAACCCTTATACTTTATAATATTATAAGTTAATAATATTTATATATATGTATAAGAGTAAAGTCAGTCTTACCGTTACTAGGCCTCATTCACGAAGCCGGTCTATAAGGGGGTATAAGGTTACTGCCTATAAAATGGCAGTTTAATGGGTGTCCACTCTCACCCACCGCTTCCTTGATTGGTGGAGGGCCGTTAGCCGAACGGGTAGGATAAGGACTAAAATTCTCCCTTCATTAAAAATATTAATGATAAATACTAAGTAAATAAACATTTATAAATTCACAATCTTAGTTACTTAGGAAAATATGAATAAGGTGCTAATCCATGAAATGACACTTTGCACTTTGTTTGAGTCGTTAGTAGAGTGTGTGTGGTTAACCGGCACACTAACCTAGACTTAACAAGGTAGGCAAAGGGTAACTTAATATTTATCATAGTATCGATGGAACGTGTGTGGTTAACCGGCACATCGATTAAGGGGTAAATATTAAAGGTACTAAGTATATTTGCATGGTTATTCACACCTTGTTTTGTGATCCTCGGCATCCTAGTCACAAAACCTGAAGGGCACACTCGAGATTGAAACATGCCATTGAAAAGTTCAATGAATCTCAAAAGAATCTAGGAGTTTCAAAACCTAATAATAAATTTCGTTTATCTTGGTGGAAATTGATGAATCGTCATTCACCTACCTTCAAATATTTTATAGCTTAGATTATGGCATCCCTCTTCCAAGTTATAAAATAGTTTGTAGGGTCCTAGCCTTAATATTTCATATTGGGTGTTATATTAAGGACTTTAGATCAACTATCTTGAATATCTCCCAAAAGATGTCTAGTTCAGACTTCTATTATCCTCCCAAATCTCTTGGAACTTCACTTCCTCCACCTCCTCCAATTATTCTCCCTATCCCACAAGTTCAAGGTCACTCTAGCCCTATTGGCAAGCAAGGTCTATGTGTGCACACATCTTGGAGATGAAGTCACATATTGACAAACCGGGAGAGTTGGGTGTCAAAGTCTTGAGAAAGTTTGATGTCTAATCACTTGAGCTCCTTTAGGACTCCTATGAAACAGACTATGACAAGACCCTTAATGATCTTATCTATTTGCTAAGATCAACTTCCCAAAAACTTTATGGACATTGACAATGATGACACTGGAAATCCAGAAAAAGCATTCTCTTCCCAATGGAAAGGGATCAACCGTAGTCAATTTAGTTGACCAAATGGTAAAGAGAAATGCTAAGTCTGTGATAGTCCCATGTACCGTTATCAAAGATTCCATATGTTAAATTGCCAAAGGATGGGGCATTGATTGCGAAGCTGCCAAATTTACCTAAGGATGTTAAAGTCAATAAGTTTGACTCTACTTCTGGTAAAGTCCACTATCTAACTTTGTTAAGTTTCTACTCTTAGATTCTTATTACATGATGTGACTGGGTCACATATTGATGTTTTAAGAATCAAAGAAAAAGTGAAGAAGGAAGTATATGATGATTCTGATCGCGAAGATGGATTTCGATCGCATGGTTCGGTGATTAGAATTTTGAGCAGGTGCTTAAGAGTTATGATAGATTGCTTAGGAATAGATGACAACAAGTTTTTATATACATTTTCATTATAAGGATTGGTTTTTCCACAAAGTTATAAAAATAAAAGAAATTTTTTTAATTTTATTTATTTTAAAATATCCTTACAATGCCATTTGTGGAAAAAAGATGTTGCTTATATGATTCCATTGATAGCAATATTGGAAGTATGAATTTGATTCTTTCATTTGTGGTAGTGTCTAAATTAACCAAATAAGGAAAGATTCTCATCACCCAAGTTTCAATTGGACCGAAACTTGGAATCATGCAAGTTGTATAGTATGATGAATGAGAACTTTCAAGCATTGGAAAATTAAGAGTAACTACTTGTTCACATGGATGTGTGAGTCAAGTGAAAGGAATAAGGTATCGAGTACACATTCTTGTGCAATGGTCAAGTTCACCACAAAAGATAGAAAAGACTATTCGTCATAATTTACTAAAGCTCAGTAGATATGGTTATACATACAAGCTTAAGTGTAATTCTGAGACATTGGAAAAGGTTCCAATGTATGGCAGAGCGAATAAGAAGAATCAACTTAGGCAGAAAGAAAATAGTTTCTCAAATCTGAAAGGATGGGAGAGTACTTTAGCATCATGTTTTGTGATCATCTTAATGATTTAAAATTCATGTTAAATTAGTCCTCTAAAGTCATCTTAGTGTATTCTTATGACTAAGAAGAGGAATCTTGAACTGTTGAAATGATTAAATCAAGAAGATGGGTCATGCTTTGTTCCAAAAACAATTCTTAGAGTCATACTCCAAGATTGTAATTTGAGTGACACATCTTAAAGAAGGTTTATTAACACTAGTCAAATGTAAGAGTAAAAGGTTTTCTACTCTTGTACATTTGAAATTGGAAATTTGTGATGTTTTGGATAAAAAAAAAGACCAACTTAGTCCAATTGTGTGAAGTGTTTGTCTTGATTAGAATCCACACTATCTCTTGAATATCTGACAAGAAAGTCTTATATGTAAAGAGGACAGTGGGAGTCTTAAAGATCTTGAAAGTCTCAAGAACTAATCAAGAGTAAAACCTAAAGTTCTTCACTAGCACATGACTTGAGGTTTATAACATATCGTGTTGACATGTCTGTACCTATTCAAGTTGAATTTGCGTAGGAGTTCTAAGAGTTCTCAATTGGTTGCACGACTACTTGCACAAGTTTAATCCATATAAGTGTGGGTTTGTTAGTAACCTTGTCCTGTGATTATGGTTTTGACAAATTCATTTGGGTAGGAAATCATACACCAGAAAAATCTAAGTGTCATAAGGTTTCTCTTCGATTCATGAAAATGATGGTAAGGAAACACTTTCACTAAGTAGATTTTAATTAGATAGCAATCTTTGCATTCTCAAAGTCGTTAGTAGAGCACACTCACATGGACTTATGAGAAATAGCAAAGGTCTAAACATCTGAGACTATGATTACGACATCTTTTTTCATAGTTCTGAAATTGTTTAGACACACCTGTGAGCTATCTAAGAAAAGGTATGTGATTTTGATAAAGTCTTATCAAAGCAATCTAGTATCAAAAATCTGAACTTTGGTAAGAAAGTCAATAAAGTATTGATTTCTAGAAGTCCAGCTGATTTCTGAGTACATGTCAAAGCTTGTGGGAGCATAAGTGTTATGCTAATAATCATCGTGTTAGTGGGAGCATGATAATTATGATAAGTATTGCAAGTTAACAATGTTAATTATAGAAAACAAAAGTTTCAATTAATTTGGAAAAGGTGTTTTGCTATAATTAATGGAGAGGAAATTATACTTCATGCCAATTCTAAAAGGCTTAGAGTGAGATTTTAAGCTTTGATTGAGATTTTAATCATCTTTAGTCAAGAATATATATATATATATATATATATATATATATATATATATATATATATATATATATATATATGAATTTCATGTTGGATTGCTTCAACATAAGGAAATTCTATATATTGTGTTCTCAAAATTCGATTATGATTACGGAATCCCTTTTCATAGTCAAATCTTGAGAACATGGCAAATAAAAAATATTGTAGCAAAAGACTGGTCTAGAATCATGTCTTTATGTGAGACATCATGAATCATGTCCCATTTGCTTTGGGTACAAGATCGATTGCATGTGCTATAATATTCATCCTTTCGAAAATTTTCTAAATGCTTGGGGCACTAAGAGGGGAAAAGGTCTAAACTTAGATTTGACTAAAGTGATTAAGCAATTTCAAGGACAATCTAAGGTTTTACCAAGGATTGATTGCTCAAGGATAGTTGGAAGTATAGTGTTAACTTTGGAAGGACCATATTGACCTAATCTGAAAATAGGCAACTCTTGTTCAGAAGGGGTAGTCAAAATGGGAATATGGAGTTGTCTCCATAGGTGGAAGTTATCTATGTAAGAAACTTAATGCAAGAAGAATGTTCAAAGGCAATAAACTTTGAATATGAGACTTCGGTTCCGTGGAGTTGATCTCCATTGGAATACTCTGTAATGTTTGTTGACAAGTCTTTGTGACTTTGTGCATAATCGTTACAAAAGGACCAATGCATATAAGTTTAGAATCGAACAGATTTCAGTAAAAGGCATGAATTTGGAATTCTTGCATTGATATAAGGAATTGGGAGTGTGAAATTAGAATCATGGTTCAATTGGTTATTTCACAAAGTAAAGATCATAGACAAACTTGGTATGAATACTTGGAGTATGGCATAACTAATGTTTAGACAAACATAGAGTGCATACTTGGTGTATGGCAAAGCTATTGTTTAGAAAAACATAGTGTACATGCTCAGAGCATGGGACAACTATTGTTTTAATTCAAGAATAAAGTTGATAGCTGAAACAGTATGCAATGAATAATGTGTAATAATATGGTGATAAATAAAAGGTGTTTTATTTATATTCATAAGTTCTGAGACCATATTGGATTCAACTATTCTTGGGTTTCATTTTTGCTTCTTTTGACTTCCAAAATAACTAGGTCGTTCTTCCTGAATGATTAAGTTATTCAAACTATCCACAGTCGGTCATATGTTGGAAGTAGATATGAATCAAGACTATCATGAGTTGGGCTTATATAGGTCTAAGATGTTGGACAAGGTGGTACTACAACACTCATGGGTGCTCATAAGTACTTAGTATTGGATTTAACCCACGCTCATTGGAATCACTTCATGGATTTTATCACGAGTGATCATGAGACGATAATATCTTATATTCTTCAAACCTAGAGATATGAGTTGTTACCATGAGTTGGTTGTACATTGATTGCATGAAAACGCATTGGTAACTCGATGTTATAAAACGTGCCTTTGTGTATGATTCAACAAGTAGTAGAACAAGCCATATGAGTCGAAGTTTATATCCATTCCTTTTACCTTCTAGATAAAAGCGATATATGTGGGCCCCTCGATGATTTAATGATGATACATGTGAGTGCTTGGCTAAGCCAGGACTGATTTGATTTGTTCAATCAGTCAGTCATCATGAATCGGAAATTGGGAAACAACAGATGGACAGAGAGAATGATTTGTAATCCATGTCTCAATCCATATGATATCTAGAATGGAGGAATATATGATCCCTTATCTAATGGACAAGTCATTCACAAAGGTCAGAGATCATCGGCAAAGTTAGAGTTCGATGTAAGCTTTTGAGATCTATGATTGTCAGTCGGTTCTTGAAGTCATACGCAATAATAGTTTTAGACTTATCCAAGTGGGAGACTGTTGGATTAATGTCTAAGTCCATAACTATAATTGGTAAGACTTGACCCGACCCGGCATGGTCTAGTTGGGTTACATGGCATCAGGACAATTGGATAGACTAGATGAGGAAAAAGGATACTAGTGATTTATATTAATATATTATAAGTTCTAATATATTAATATATAATCATATTATTTAATTTGTATTGATCAAGAATTAATTTATAATTAATTAAGTGATCAAAAGGAACTAATTAAATATGGACTCTTGGATATATATGTGTGATGGGCCAAGTTCATTTAAGTTGGGCTAAGCTTTCATGGATAGTCCATGGAGTGTTTAACCTATGGATCATAAGAAATGAAAGGTCATCGGTATTAGGGTTTAACCCTAATCTCCACAATATATAAAGAGGTCCTTGGTTGGTGAAATGGGCACTAGTGTGGATACACTAAGAGGGCTAGCCGATTTCACTAGAGAGAACCAAAGTATCCATGACTCTCAAGGTTATTCCAAGTGATCATGGTGTTGTGTGAACCATTTGTGGTGTCACACTTGGGGCACTAGGCCCTCAAGCTTCACGAAGACAAGTTACAACAACAAGGTATGTATTGTAACTTGTTTTATTACCCAAGTATCATAGATTGTATGCTAGATAGGGTAATACCTTGGAATATTCATATTTGCATGTATAATAGAGAAAACATATATCCAAGGTATTTAGGCTCATAAACCAACACTTATCTATTCTGAGATTCTTGATAGATGATGTGACTGGGTCACATGTTAATGTTTTAAGAATCAAAGAAAAGTGAAGAAACTTAACGAAAGAATATGCTGAATCTGATCGCATAGATGGATTTCTATCGCATAGTTTGAAGATCGGATTCTTGAGCTACTTCTTAGGAGTTATGATATATTGCTTAGGAATAGATAACATCATAACAACAAAGTTTTCATGTGCTTTTGCACTGTAAGGATAGTTTTTCCGCAAAGTTTTTAAAACAAAAGTAAAAAATTTTGATTTTATTTATTTTAAAAACATCCTTACACTGGCATTTATGAAAAACATTGTTGCTTATATGATTCCATTGATAGCAAGGTTGGAAATATGGATTTGATTCTTTCATTGTGGTAGTGTCTAAATTTACCAAATAAGAAAAGATTCTCATCACCCAAGTTTCAGGTGGATAGAAACTTGGAATCATGCAAGTTGTTTAGCATGATGAATGAGAACTTTCAAGCATTGAAAAATCAAGACTAACTACTTGTTCACATGGATGTGTGAGTCAAGTAAAGGACTAAGGGATCAAGTACACATTCTTGTGCACTGGTCTAGTCCGCCACAAAGATCGATAAGAATATTCATCACAATTTACTAAAGCTCAATAAATATGGTTATACTTACAAGCTTAAGTGTAATTTTGAGACATTGGAAAAGATTCCAATATATGGCAGAGCGAATAAGTTGAATCAACTTAGGCAATAAGATAAAAGTTTCTCAAATCTAAAAAGATAGGAGAGTACTTTAGTATCATGTTTTAAGATCATCTTAATGATTTTGAGACCTTATCACAATTCATCCTCTAAGTGCATTCTGATAGTTAAGAAGAGGAGTTATGAATTGTTGAAGTGGTTAAATCAAGAAGATGATTCATACTTCGTTCCAAAAACAATTCTTAGATTTATACTCTAAGATTATAACTTGAGTGACATGTCTTAAAGAAGGTTTAAAACACTTGTCAAATGTAAGCGTAAAAGTTTTCTACTCTTGTACGTTTGAAATTGGTAAGTTGTGATGTTTTGGATAAAACAAAGACCAACTAAGGCAAATTGTGTTAAGTGTTTGTCTTGATTAGAATCCACACTATCTCTTGAATATTTGGCAAGAAAGTCTTATAGGTCAAGGAGACAGTGGGATTCTAAAAAGATCCTAAAATGGTTTCAAGAAGTAATCAAGAATAAAACCTGTATTTCATCACTAGCACACAACTAGAGGTTTATAATCTATCGTGTTGACATTTCTATGCCCATTCCAGTTAAGTTGGCTATACATTTGAGTTCTACATGTTCTAAAATGTTTGCATAACTACTTGGAAGCAATGGCAGGCCCTTTTGCTGCCAAGTGGCAAGAAGTTTAGATTGCACAAGTTCAATCCATATGAGTTTGTGTTTGTCACTAACCTAGTCTTGTGATTATGGTTTTGACAAATTCATGTGGATAAGAACACATACACCATAAAATCTAAGGTTCATAAGGTTTCTCTCCGATTCATGAAAATTATGGTGAGGAAACACTTCCACCAAGTAGATTTTAAGTAGATAGCAATCATTGCATTTTCAAAGTCGTTATTAGAGCACACTAACATGGACTTATGAGAAGTAGCAAAGGTCTAAACAATTGAGACTATGATTACGACATCCGTTTTCATAGTTCTGAAATTGTTTAGACACACCTGTGAGCTATCTAAGAAAAAGTGTGTGATTTTGATTAAGTCTTATCAAAGTAATCTAGTATCAAAAATCTGAACTTTGGTAAGAAAGTCAATAAAGTATTGATTTCTAGAAGTCCAATTGATTTCTGAGTACATGTCAAAGCTAGTAGGAGCATAAGTGTTATGCTAATAATCATCATGTTAGTGGAAGCACGATAATTATGATAAGTATTGCAAATTAGCAATGTTAATTATAGAAAACCAAAAGTTTCAATTCGTAGAGTTGTAGGGGTTGAAAAAGTTGTTTTGTTATACTTAAGGGACAGGAAATTATACTTCATGTCAATTCTAAAAGGTTTAGAGTGAGATTTTAAGCTTAGATTGAGATTTTAATCATCTTTAGTCAAGAATATATATATATATATATATATATATATATATATATATATATATATATATATATATATATATATATATATATGAATTTCATGTTGGATTGGTTCAACATAAGGAAATTCTATATATTGCGTTCTCAAAATTCGATTATCATTACGGCATCCCTCTTCATAGTCAAATCTTGAGAACATGGCAAATAAAAAATATTGTAGCAAAAGACTAATCTAGAATCAATTCTTTATGTGAAATATCATGAATTGTGTCCCATTTGCTTTGGGTGCAAGAGCAATTGCATGTGCTATAATATTTATCCTTTCTAAATTTCCAAATGCCTAAGGCATTAAGAGGGGAAAAGGTCTAGAATTGGAATTGACTAAAGTGATTAAGCAATTGTCGACAAGTCTTTGTGACATTATGCATAATCGTTACAAGAGGATCAATGCATATAAGTTTAAAATCTAATAGATTTTGATAAATGATAAGGATTTAGAATTCTTACATTTACAATAAGGATTTGGGAGTGTGAAATTAGAATCATGGTTCATTTGGTTTATTTCACAAAGTAAGGATCATAGAAAAACAAAGAGTGCATACTTGGTGTATGGCACAGCTATTGTTTAGAAAAACATAGTGTACATGCTTGGAGCATGGGACAACTAGTGCTTTTAATTCAAGTGTAAAGTTGATAGTTTGAAACAGCATATAATGAATAATGTGTAATCAATATGGTGATAAATAAAAGGTGTTTTATTTATGTTCATAAGTTCTAAGACCATATGGGATTCGATTATTATTGTGTTTCATTTTGCATCTTTTGACTTACAGAAGAAACAAGATCCCGAATGACTAAGTTATTCAAACCATCCACAGTTGGTCATATGTTGGAAGTAGATATGAATCAAGACTGTCATGGGTTGGCTTGTAGAGGTCTAAGATGTTGGACAAAGTGGTGCTACAACACTCATGAGTGCTCATAAATTTTGAGTATTGGATTCAACCCGCGCCCATTGGATTCACTTCGTGGATTTTATCATGAGTGATCATGAGACGATAATATCTTATATTCTTCAAACCTAGAGATATGAGTTGTTACTATGAGTTGGTTGTACGTTGATTGCACAAAAACGCATTGGTAACTCAATGTTATAAAACGTGCCTTTGTGTATGATTCAACAAGTAGTAGAACAAGCCATATGAGTCGAAGTTTATCCATTCCTTTTACCTTCGGGATAAAAGCGATATATGTGGGCCCCTCGATGATTTAATGATGACACATGTGAGTGCTTGGCCAAGCCAGGACTGATTTGATTTGTTCAGTCAGTCAGTCGTTATAAATCGGAAATCGGGAAAAAACAAATGCACAGAGAGAATGATTATAATCCATGTCTCAGTCCATATGATATCTAGAATGGAGGAATATATGATCCGTTATCTAATGGACAAGTCAGTGATAAATGTTAGAGTTCGTTGACAAGGTCAGAATTCGACAATGGCTTTAAGAGCTATGATTTCCAGTTAGGTTTTGAAGTCATACTCAATAATAGTTTTAGACTTATCCAAGTGGGAGACTGTTGGATTAATGTCTAAGTCCATAACTATAATTGGTATGTACTTGACCCGACCCGGCATGGTCCATTTGGGTTGCACTTCACCCAAACAATTTATATGGATAATCTTGTGAGAATAGTATAAGTAATGATTTATTAATATATTATAAGTTCTAATATATTAATATGAAATCATATTATTTAATTAGTATTGATCTTAAATTAATTTGGAATTAATTTAGTGATCATAAGTATGACTAATTAAATATAGGCTCAAGTATTTATATAGTGTGGGTTAATGCTTATTTGGAATGGGCTAGGCTTGCATGGTAAGACCATGGAGCTTAACCCATGGATCTCATGGAAATGAAAAGACATGGGTATTAGGGTTTACATGGATATAACCCTAATCCACCACACTATATAAAGGAGTACTTGGCACCTAAAATGGCACTTGTGTGTAAGGAAATAAGAGTGGGCCGATTTTAGTGTGCACACATATTCTCTCAAGTTCTTCCAAGGTGTTTTGGTGATTTGTGATTCCACTTGAGGCTTCCACACTATTAGGGCTAATCTCTTAAAGCTTGAAGACATCAAGCTACATCAAAAGTTATGTCATCTAACTAGAACTATATAGTATAGGTGCTTCATAATATGCTAGTTAGGATGAAGCCTTGGAATATTTAATATTTGCATGTATAATAGAGAAAACATAGATCCAAGGTTTATAGGGTTACATGTACACTATAGGAGTGTTAGAATGCTCAAAACCCAATACTCGTCGAGTTCTTCTTCATGCAGTTGGGACATAGTATTGAACTCTCTGATTTTTGTTCTTGAACTCGCCAAGTTCCATGATCTTCAGGTCCACAATGAACCCAACAGGCTGAGTCTTCTTCCAACTCAACATATTGCTCATTATCAGAAGAGGTTTGGGGAAACTGTGACCCGACTCATCGAGTCATATGAGCGACTTGCCGAGTCCCTCCATGTCCAAAACTATTCAGTCGATTTCAGTCGGCCTTAATGCATCCAGAACATAGATCTATCCTCCTAGGGTCCATATTACACATAAAGTCACAAACTTTATGTCCATGCATGGGTCTTCAAGCTCAAAAGACCGAAAAATGAGGTCGACAAGGTGCATGGGACCACCATGGCCATAAAGTTGGCACCTTTATGCCATAGGAACCCTCAATGGTTCCAGATCTGAAGTCATACCCCCTTAGAACCACAAAATCCCAAAAATGGCTCTACTTAAGCTTAGAAAAGGTAGAAACTAGCCCTAACTAGAGATCTAATAGATAGATGGTCAAGGTTGAAGCTTTTTACCTTAAAAAAGCTAAAAATGTGCCAAAATTTATGGATCTACTAGCCTTCTCTTGATCTCCCAAGTCTCATCTTTCTTCTCAAGCTTCTAACACACATAAAATGGCACCAAGAGCACAAAATCACTCAAAAATCGATTAGGGTTTCGTGAGTGTAGTGGTGTTGATTATGATGGCATGTGCGGAATTAGAAAAGATCTAGTGATTCATCATACAAATTCAAGAACACAAGGAGTAAATAATTCTATGTAAGCTCATATTAGATCTAGAAAGAATATACAAATGGGTTTGTACACAAATTCTCTCTCTAGTCTAACACTCCAAATGGTTCCTCACATAATGGGAGTCACTCACTTCCTATTTATAGGAAAAGACTCAACCCATTTACACATACAAGAGAGTAAGCCTAAAACACTACATCCAAGAGTGACTTTGCACCCTAACATTCTCCCCCTCAAAGTTAGGATTAGATGTCCGGCTTTAATCTCCAACGAGCTAGCGCGATCAAGACCAAACTCCCCATCGAAGTAACACCGGTCTTCAAATCCGCAAATGAATATTCGACAAACCCGAGAAGCTTCGAATACCCATCATTCTCCCCCTTTTTATAATCAAAAAATGATTATAAAACCCACTAAGGATGAGAAGCGCCCAAGGAATAATCTTCACAATACTCCCCCTTGATGTGTACCAAAAATGAATCACCAAAAATCTTGCACGGAAAAACAATCACGAAAAAGCCACAAAAAATTTTCAATTTATGAAAATTTTTGACTTTTTGGGTGAAAGTTGCAAGATTTTTCAAAATCCGGGTAGAAATTGTCACTTTCTGAAACTTGCAGGGACCCGTTGCGTCCAAAACAGCCAAATATGCAAAACTCTCCCCCTTTTTCAAATCTGGGTAGAAAGCGTCAATTTGCACAAACTGCAGGGACCAGAAATGCACAATCTTCAATTTTCAGCAAAAAATAGTCCTTTTTCGAATTTGGGTGAAAACTGCCAAAAATTCGAAGTTTCAGGGACCATCTTCGAAAATTCTGCCCTTGTGCACCAAACATACGAAGCATGCCCATTTTCGAAGACTTGTGTTATTTTCGAAGTGTCAACAAATCGAAGGTTCAGGGGCTGTTTTCAAAACTTTGTCATTAGCTCAAATCTTTCGAAGACTCCAATTCACGAAGACTGAACAGTAAAAGTCTTCGTAAACTTCTTTTTTTTTTTTTTTTAATCTTTTAGGAACCCTTCGAAAATTTCATCAACACACCCTTCGTTAATTCATCAAAACACAGGGACTCTTCGTTAGCAAGCTTTTAATCAGTCGTTCCCAAAAATTAGTTATTATATTGTTGGTTCCCAAATCATCGACCTTAAACCCTTCATAAATTCATTCCTATCATTCTTCGTTCCGATCACAAACACAGGAACCCTTCGAAATCAAACCCAAAATCCAGATTATCTACTTCCAGTTCATTCCAAAACCATCGATCATTACACTTCTCCCAAAATCATCAGTTCTTCGTATCAAAAACACAAAAAATCGTAATCCATTTTAACGAAAACCATCTCCTTTTCGTCAATAAACAAAGCCTACGATTCCAAACAAATCTTCAAGCATCGATTCCAAATTCATCAAGCAACATACCTTCGAAATCATAATCCAAAACTCAATCTTTGCTTTTTGATACAGGAACCCCAAAATCAAACACCCCTTCGAATCTTCTATTATCGATTCCAACACATCGATTGTCTTCGATTCCAAATCTGAGTTCTGTTCATCACAGGGACCCAAAATCGAAACTATTTCTCAGTCCAAATGACAACCATTCACTGAATCAACATCATCCAAAATCAATTCCCAAATCTCAATTCTTCGAACATCAACCTGTTCGTTCCAAAATCGATTCCAAAATCTATATTCTCAACCTTCGTTCTTACAGTTCTTCCCAAACTCATCGACATCAAGAACAAACACATCGACTGCAAAATCTTCAAGACTTCGTTCGATCAACAAACAAAAATCGACATTTTTTCAAGAACAATTTCAGATTAAACACTCTATTCCAACTGTTCTTCATCATTGTTCACAAAATCGAGTTTGTTTCCTCATAGCTAAGAACACGAATTTTTGAAAAACTCGATCGACTTTTCTTTTGATCGGAATCAAAGAGTACAATTCCAAACCAAAATCAGTCAAACATAATCTCGATTCCAAACAACAACGATTTTGACTTTCAATTTCGATTCCAGAACAAATGTTTGATGATGAGAAATTTGGAACTCAAGTACAAGAACAAAATCGATTTTAAGATCGAACACACAATACACAAACGATTTAGAATGTTCGATTTTAAGATCGGAACTCAAGAACGATGAATCAGTTGAGAAGTTACAAAGAGTAGTAACGTACAACATCTAAAGCGTAGAACGAATGTTGGATACTTTATGAATCACAACAGATCTAATATGTCATTGAGCTCATTCAATTTAAATGAACAGTAAGTGATCTTTACAATTGGGCTTCTTTTCGAACTAGATGAATAAAACTTGAATTCTTTTTGGGCTCCTTCAAACAATGAAGAGTAATAAGAATTGGATTAAAGATTGGGCTCAAATCGGACTTATGAACAGTAAAAAAAATTTCTTTTAAGCTTGATCTTAAAAAAAAATTGTTGGATCAGCAAAGGGATAAAAACAAATTAGATCCAACGAAACAAATTGATCAAAAATGAAAAATGCAAAGCACGAATCGAAATCATGGACGTTTTGGAATCCATTTGAGAATTTGAGATACCTTTTTGATGAATCGATATCCATTTTCAACGAACGAATCAAATTTGGAAGATCTTGGTTCTTTTGTCGGAATGAGAAAATCTCCAAATCGAACATTGTACGACCCACCATGCGAGATGTACAACTCGTTCTTCGTGTTCTTCGTGTTCTTCAACGATCCAAGAACATCTTCAAAAGAACCACTAACACATTTGGGTTTTGACTTCAAATTCAATTCAACACTTGGAGATTGTTGCTTTGGAACCCAAATTTGCTTCACGGATTTTGGCTTCACAACATATGACAATTTTTGTGAGTAAACCCGCTTGTTCTTCCGATTCATCTTCTTCTTCTTTTTCTTTCTCATCTTTTTACATCTTGAAGACTTGTCTTCATGAACAAACCCACTTTCAACAACATGAACATTTTGAGTTTGAATCAAATCTTTTGGAGTTTGATACTTGTGATTCTCTTGGATCACCGGCTTCCGATAAGGAATCATTCCTTCAAACGAATCACAAGAACACAAAACATCATCGGTTTGAACTCCAATCGAGCAAAAAGCTTTTTCATCTTGAGAATCAACTTGAACTCCTTTTTCTTGAACATCAAGAACATCACATTGAACTCCATTGTTTTGAACTTCTTTTCCTTGAACATCATGAACACGAACATCATCAAGAACATGTTCTTGAGCTTCACGACAATTTGCATAATATTCAAGTCTATTTCTTCCCGGTTTACAATTAGCAAGAGGAATTCCTTTTATGACTTCACCATTCCTCTTATTTCTTCGTCTTTCTTGATATGTTGTAATCAATCGATCAAACAAATCTTTGTTTTGATAAATTGGATAACCAATGTAATCTCCCTTTCTATCCCTTTCTCCATTTGAAATAAGTGCATCTTCACTTTGCGATCCAACAGTCAATTGATAAAGAATGCATTCAAAAGAATTGTATACGTATAGAAAACTTTCATTTCGAACCAACCATTGTTCCATGATTACAAGAACTTGAAAAATTCTCGAGAGAGAAAGGGATTTTGAATGGGTTTTGTAGAAAGAGAAAGTGATACAAACAAGTATTCTAGAGAGAGAAAGTCGAATTATGGATCAAATCAAAGAAAAATTCGACTTCTAGAACACAAAAACACTCTCTAAACAAGAAGATCAATGAACAAAAAGAATCACCAAATCAAAATAGCCATCAAGGATCAATTCTTGATGAAAATCAAGAACACCCGCTCTGATACCAATTGTAGTGGTGTTGATTATGATGGCATGTGCGGAATTAGAAAAGATCTAGTGATTCATCATACAAATTCAAGAACACAAGGAGTAAATAATTATGTGTAAGCTCATATTAGATCTAGAAAGAATATACAAATGGGTTTGTACACAAATTCTCTCTCTAGTCTAACACTCCAAATGGTTCCTTACATAATGGGAGTCACTCACTTCCTATTTATAGGAAAAGACTCAACCCATTTAGACATACAAGAGAGTAAGCCTAAAACACTACATCCAAGAGTGACTTTGCACCCTAACAGTGAGGATGGTCTGAGTGTGCTGGAGGCTGTAACGGAGGCCAATTAGGGTGTTTAAATAGGGTGCCAACCCTTAAAATTAAGGTTTCATCCAAACATGCCTACTCGTCGAGCTGGGGCATCCGACTCGTCGAGTAGGTCATTCCACCCACGTCCAAGTTTCGCCTCGACACGACGAGTTGGACCTTCCAACTCGCCGAGTACCATAGTAAAAATGCTAAAATTCATATTTAAAATATGTACCAGGAACCAGGTGCTAAGTTATGATCATATCCCAGTATATCAAAACATTGTATAATAGTTGTTGTTACAGTGTTCCAATATCCAAATACTAAATCCAAGTCAAAATCTCATTTCTAGAATAATAAAGTCTTACGGTTGAAGTGTAACCATTCACGCATATCTCAAAAGAAGGACATTATTAATGGGTTCGAAAAACTTAATCTGTATGAATTATGTGAATGTTGTCATCTTCATATTTGAATTTACTCTTGGTATAGTCAAATATCTTGGAGTATATGATTTGTCTTATTTCATGACATAGAGTCTCTTAGCTCAATTAAGTATACTCTCGAAGTCACAAAGATTTTTATGTGATCCTTGAATGGTGGAGATCAATATACTTTTTCAATGATCTCATTCATCCAA
Organism: Lactuca sativa; assembly: GCF_002870075.4. Taxonomy (NCBI): domain Eukaryota; kingdom Viridiplantae; phylum Streptophyta; class Magnoliopsida; order Asterales; family Asteraceae; genus Lactuca; species Lactuca sativa. Next base: position 13,571,508 of record NC_056623.2, read on the forward strand.
TCATATTAGATTTCAAATTCTAAAGTAATGTACTCTTATTTTGTAGTATATTGTGTCATTTTTTTTTGTTGGACCTCATTCCAACAAAACTTACTGTTCATCCCTCAATGAAGTCATAATCCAATTATAATTCATAATTATATATATATTTGTTTAGAAATCAAGATCTTATGTAGCTCTTTACATGAAGATATTATTCTAAATTATATTTCTCATATACATTCTCAGTCCTTCTAAAGCACTCTAAGAATGTTCCAATACTCATCTGGAAACTTAATCGTGTATTCAATTGGTATATTATGATATGTTCATAGCATGATCATACACCAGGTCTTATACATAATATGCAATAATTATGATGGATTCATTTGCCAAGAAAATCGAATATGTAACACCCATTTCAGGTACAAACTTAACATTCAAAAGGCAGTGTTGTTTTAGGTAGCCACAACATGGTGGAGCCTCACCACAACATGGCGTTATCTTTTAGGCCTTAGGTTTTCATGGACCACTATGGCGTGGTCATGAGGTGCCATGGCATGGCAGCCGATTTTGGTGAAACCCTAATCCTTTAGACTTTGAGGCATATTTAAAGGACTCTATGGCTAGGGTTTCAAGGTCATTCAACCTCCATCACCCTCCCAAGAACTAAAACACTAACCCTAGCCTCCATCAATCTTGAAAGTTCATTCTTTATACTTTTTTGGCATCTTTGAAGGAAAAGGAAGCCCTTGGTGAGTTTTATTATCTTGGAAGTAGTATATTCATCTTCTATACCAAGACTAACAAGTATTTTGCCATCGTCATCATAACTCGTCTCTGGCTTTTGCTTAAGAGGTCCAATTAAAGCGTTTTTGACCATGGGTTTGTACATAGGAACATCGGGACCTTTTTCAACAATATTTCTCATCTCATAGCCAATGGTTTCATGAACAACAATTGCTTTCGTTTTCCACATAGAAAAATTATGTTCATCAAAAGGAGGAATTTTGTTGAGGCTAAAGGATTTGGGATTCGACATGATTACTTGAGTGTATTAAAAACCTGCTCTGATACCAATTGAAGGTTTCTATCGATCAGATACACTTCAAGTATAAAGACTAAAAGAAACTTAAACAACGAAAAATAAAGAACATAAATTAAAATACACATAGAGTTCTCCAAATTGAATTCATTTATATAAATTAATTTATATTTTTTAAACTAAACACTGAAAATTATTAATTTACATAAAATGTATAAACAGACAATATAAATATAGGTTGAAAATATAAATATTTTATTTAAATGTTATAATTTTTTTTTTACATAATAACTAATAATAAAATCTAATAATTATTTCTCCGTAAGAAAACTACACGCCAAAAGAACTATTTATTGTTGTTTCTTTGCACAACTATATATATATATATATATATATATATATATATATATATATATATATATATATATATATATATATATATATATATATATATATATATATATTTCTTGTGTTAAGAATGTTAGTGTTGTAGATAATGATATATCATTATACTTGAAGTGCATCAAAATTTTTGGGAAAATGACTCACAGGTAACCAATTTTTGAGTTTGTTTACATTTGGTTCCTTTCCTTTTCTTTGTACCCAATATATTGTCGGACTTCTTGTTTATGTTCACCATAACCCTGTTGACCGGCTATCACATGTGATAGTTGGTCAGAAGGTTTATGCTGAACAAAAACAAGAAGTTCGATGGTATATAGGGACAAAAAAAAAAGGAAATAGACAAAATGTGAACAAACTCAATAGTTGGTTATCCTTCTGAGTCATTTTCTCTTTACTCATATACAGAAAATCCCACGTCGTCTCCTGCTCATATTAATAACTTTATGAGATTCATTCTTATTTCTTTTTAAAACATAACAGTACAATTTTGTAATGCACTTGCATATTTGTTAGAGAAATCTTGATTGTACAGGTGTATTTCATGACTATATTTACATTTCCAATCAAATTATTTATTGTACAATGGATTTTGGAAAGGTCTACAAACAAGTGATGTGATTTTTTTAGTTTACTTATATTTAAGATCGAATTTATGTGATAAGATACATCAATATATGTAGGACCATGCAGCTTTTGCAGACATAACATCATATTATATTGTGAGCTAAACGTTTATGCTAATAAAGATACCTTCCATACACAGTAATATCTTTTTGTAGAGAGTTGTTGACAATTAACCACGGTAGGCATAGCATAGAGCATTTGTTGACCAAGCTACCCATTCGAAATGCTCTTTATATTTGTTTATAGCCTAAGACGGTTGCAGTCTTTAACACTTTTGTAGATTTAATTTCATTTAACTTTTTTTTGAAAATGACTCAGAAGGGTAACTAACTGTCGAGTTTACTCACATTTGGTCCCTTTCCTTTTTTATACACAATATACCATCAAACTTGTTGTTTGTATTCAATATAAGTTTTTTGACCGGCTATCACTTGTGATAGTTGGTCAAAAGAGTTAAGATGAACACACACAAGTTTGATGATATATTGAATACAAAAAAATATATATAAAAAAAAATAAATGAATAAACTCAACCGTTGATTACCCTTCTGAGTTTCTTTAATTGTAATACAAGTACAAACGCCTTAAATTCTTTTAATTAAGTAAATTTAAAATTACGTCAATGTCCTCTCCATCTTCCAAGCTACAATACTAGAAGTAACAAGGGTAATTATGTAGAAAATACAAAAAGTCATCTCTTGGTTGTCACTCAACATAGATATCATTATTGATACAATTAACTAGTCTTAATTCAGAGAAGATATATATTCTTTTGCAACTTGATATTTGTTGACTAGACTATTCTATATGTGATATGATTACTCATGGTAGTAAATGGGATTAAAACCAACTTAAATGGGCAAACAAGTCACAACTTTTTTTGTCTCCTCAAGAAGGATGAAACACGTTGCGACATAATTATTTGTGATGTGCAAAACATGTTATTAACACCATTCATTATAATAAATTACGGAAATGTTTCAATAGTCTATCTCATTAGATGTGATATGTCAAGCCTTTTGGTGTGTCATGAGACTTAACGGAATAAGAAATTTAACTTTTTGTTTCACACGGCTGAGACATGGTTTGTTATTTGTAAAAGTTGCATTCTAACAAAGTACCGAAAATGTATCAATAGGATAAATTACATGAATGTTGTTTGAGGTTCGGGATAATTTGTAAGTTTGGTCGTCATTTTTTTTTTTAACTCGAACAGTTTCTGAAAATTTATTTTGTTTCACTTTCGAATCCCTATTAGACATAAAAATTAAAAAAAAATAAACAATTTTACCTTTATATAAATATTTTAATCTTTTTTTTCTATCATCTTTTTGTTATTTATTTTTAAAACCCAAATGGACCCATCATACTATGATATCGTGTCCAAGACTCCAACGTGTTGTTCCTCTTGCTAGTTTTCATTTCAACGATGACAACCTTCCTCGCCTATTGGAAACCTACGTCGGTGCCTCCATGACTCCACCTTCTCAATGAACTCTAGCACCTTCTAGGGCTCTCTACCCACCACACCGTTTCTGGTTATCGACTCACAATCTGCAATCGTGGATTCACCATCGTCATCTTTACGAATTCACCACCTGCAATCACTTACTTCACTTTCACTTACAGATTCACCATCATGATTGCTGATTTACAATCTGCAAGCTATGCTTCAACCTCATCTTCACGTAAATCTCTCATGATTGTCCATATAGGAATAGTCCTGGTAGGGGTTTTGCTTCTAAGATTGGAGGTTTCGAATTCTAACCCTAACGTTTTGACGATTTCGTGATACTAACATCTAACCATTAACCCTTCTAATCATTAACACTAATACCCTCACGATTCAAAATAAATAAATAAATAACATCACTAATTCACCATAAAATCTTTCCTGACGAAGGTTTATTTAAAGAATGGAGGAGGTTAGGACTCACTTGTAGGTTAGGGGGTTTTCGGGTTTGTGTTCATTCGGTTCTTCATAGATTTAAGTTTGGTTTTAGTTTGGAACTACAAAGAATAAGACGCCGTCGTCAGGTTGCTTCCATAGAGCATCGTCGTCATCAGGTTGCTCCAACCTATCTCCTCTCCTCTCGTTTTTCTTTTCTCTCATCTATCGTGTTTCTATGGTATCAGGTTTGAGATATAGAACAACTGACTTCCACGGATTTTTGGTTATGTGTTTCTGATTTATATTTCATCGGAATTTTTTGGGTGGGAGATTTTAGTTTCATCATATATCGGTTTTAATTTTGTTTTTTTTTTTTCAAAAAAATTATTGTAGTGGTTATGAGTGTTGTTATGGAGCTTGTCATACGAAGGATGTGGGAGGGGTAGGAGGTGGTTTGGCGGGAGAAAAAGGAGCACAAGGGGAGGGGATTATGTGGTTGTAAATAGATTGACTGTACAATGATGGTGTTTTCTTAATTAGTAAGGATATTAAATTCATTTTGGGTTAGCCGAGGGTGATATTCGTGACAAATGCAAATTATTGGAACCGTCTGAGTACAAAAAAAAAAAACGTTATTGACCAAACACAAAAATTATCTAAAACGATAGAGACCTTTTATGTAATTTACTCATAAATGTATAATAAAACTTTTGTGTACGGTAGATGTGACATAGCAAGCACCAAAAAGCGCATTTATGGTGGTGTTCGTGAAGTTTTGATATTAGTCTATATATACAACCAACCACCTTCGTTGTCACAATGCCAACCCACTATTATTAGAGGTAAGTATTTATTACGAAGAACCAATCAATAAGCTATCAACTGAATCAAAAAAATTGATTATCAATATGTTTGGTAGCTAATTCGTTGGTAGTACGATATCAATTAAATAACGTTGGTACGATAATAATACAATATTTTAAATAGAAAAGTATTACCATACAAACCAATATATATATATATATATATATATATATATATATATATATATATATATATATATATATATATATATATATATATATTCAATAGTTATTACTAAATTATATTAATAAACTAAAAAGTTACTTCAAAGATACTAAGTAGTGTTTTTTATTAAACCAAAATAATTATTTTACTAAACGGTAAAATTATCTCATTTCATTACCGGTCTTTATTATTACAATAGAAAATTAGAAAGAAATTTGGTATTATACTATTATCAATTTGTATCAACCAAACTTGTTGGTATCTAGTCTACATGGTACGGTGATCGTAGAAATTTTTATATGTCGGTTATAGTTGGTAAAGTACACGATTTGAGTAAAAATAAATTGGTACCACACCATTGTAATGTCCTGATTTTTCGAAATAAAATTTTCATTTTCAACTAGAATAAACAGTCATTTTCATAAAGATATATTCAAGAAAAACCCGTTTATTCATAAATCATAATTTGAAATCAGAGTTATAAAGAAAAAACAATGTGTAATCTTGAATCATAAATCTGATGATGTGTGTGTATAGTCCTGCCTTTGCGATTTGATAAGTACCTGAAAACATTTAATCCACACTTTAAGCACACAAAGCTTACTGGGTTTCTCAAAGTATCACATACAACAGAACCCAACTAAACATATGTAACAACTACGAGTCTGTTTCAACCCAACACAATGGTATCAACCCCTAGCCCTCAAGAACTCAAATACACCAAATACGAGTCATCAATGACTCCCATACAAGATATTCGGGTCCTCAACGACCCTAAGTCATCAGCGACTTAAATACAACAAAAAAAATATACAACAATAGTCAAATTTCTTTCAGGACAACTAGATATACAACCCCACCATGTAAATTATGACATAACTAATACAATTAGAAAACTCACATGATAAATAGACCGGATAACCACCACAACACATGAATGCTAATAGATCGGTATCATCCATTACCTAGACATCAAATCAAACAAACTTAGCAAAAAAAAAATACCAAACACTGAATTTTTTTAAAATTACCTATATTTACTTTTGGTGCTTTCTTTAACCACATGGATTATCTCAAGATCCCTGCCCTCATAATCTTCAGTTATTAACCTTAAAATTTTCCAATTCATTTTTTTTTGTTTCACAAGTTGTGTTTATTTGTAATCTTCTTTCACTTCTTCTATGATCTTAATCTTTTATTCTTGTAGATTAACATATTGGTCAAATTTCTCTTTAAAGATTAGTGATCGATACCACTACTTTTCAAACTTTTTGAAGTAGAACCGGAAGTTGCTTTTTTTGTTTTATTCCTTCCAATGGGTCGACGTAGAGATTCTTCCAATTTTAACTCATCCAACATATTGTTGATGTCAATAAATGACAGCTTTTACGATTGTAGTAATTGAGATTCCTATGACCGCTTTGAGTCGGATGAAACCTATTATTCATTGAGAAATCATTTGCGACATTTTTTTAGCTCACACCAATCATTCACTTATAGAAAACGCCTTCATGTTGGTTGTGACTCTTCGTATTTCTTAAGTGTCATAACAAATACATGTACATCATTCTTCCCACTTTTGTGCATACTCTTCAAGTTGTGAATTCCACTGAAATCGGTAAACTTTAGCCTGATTTCATGCCATTGAAGTTAGTTGGTCGATGTTTGATACTCGCTTTTGTAATTCTTCATGGATGATTGATGTGCACGAAAGTACCCACTAATTTTAATATTTATAACCTAACAAACTTAGACTAACTATGCACTTATAGGCAGTGTACCTAGTCAGATTACAGTATAGCTTAGGTAAGTCGGGTGTCGATCACAGGGAACGGTGGTGAATTAATTTAAAATATTTGATTATAGGTTACAGGACACACGAAAGAAATAAATAAATGGTTATTGAATCTCAAACGAACAATTGATTAACAACTCTCGATAAACTAACAGGGAAGCAAATCTCTTCAGGTACTTTGGTTTAGATATATTACACCTTAAAACATAGACAATTGCATACACAAATTCATTTATTCATGTTCACCGATTCCTAAAATGATTAGATTCGCGCTCACTATTACTAATCCTTTAGCAAACAAGTCAATTCAAACAGTGATCAGTTGATTAAACTAACATGCTTCCTAGTGTTCAGTTCGTATCGAGCAAGACTTGTAAATATAGTTAATCAAATTGGTCGTTCAATTAACCTCTTGTCGATGGTCATCAAATAAGGCTCACACGTTAACTTACTTATTTCCAAGTTAATCCTAGTTTCACATTCGTTATTCTTAGACTTATAATCTTGATGGTCATCAAAATCATAAGAGACAAGCAATCAAGCAGATGTTCATACAACTCAATTTACTTAATAATTAACAGCAGATAATTATCATTAACACATAAGGATCTTTTAACAAGCTTGGCAAGATAAATTAAACATGAATAAAACAATCCAAATATCAATTAATCCATAAATCAAGGTTTCATTCAATCATAAACACAAAGTAAAAGGTTTTTACACCTAAATCAGAAACAAAACACATAATAGTATCACAATGGAATGCTAAACATGGTCACGTTAACAACCCATATGATTACCGACATGTATCCGATCTCTGATCTTCGCTCTCGTTAGCTTAACGGCCTTCCGGCCGCCTTCTAGACCCTCAAAACGGCTTAACAGAAGTTAATTATCGACTAAACTAGGTTAGAAGTCGAATCCCCCCCCCCCTCTGGTTAGCTGATAATCGCTTTTTATAGCCCTTGGAACCGACTTACGTACGCTGGGCGTAAGTCGGATTACGCTGGGCGTACTGAGAAACTCATCGCGAAGAGGTTATCTGGATGCAACAGTTACGCGGGGCGTAGTCATATATTACGTTGGGCGTAAAATTACGCTAAGCGTACTTGTGGATTACACTGGGCGTAACTCTTGTTTTGCCATTACGCTGAGCGTTCATGTAAATTACGTGGGGCGTAATCGGCTCCTCCAAAATTTTTCCTTTTTTTAGCTTCTAAGTCCTAATTCCACTCCAGTCTTTTCTTTTGTGCTCCATCAACAACGAATAGCTGCAAATCATAATTCAAAGCATTATAAGTACTTTTTAGTTCTAAAAGAGAATAATAAAGGCTAAAATATTAAGATATAATGTATAAAAATATATATAAAAATTACACATATCAATGATGATTCGAAAGGTTTCCAAAAACTATCTGTCATTTGTGCATTCCCTTTGATTTGGTCTTGGCTCCAAGCTTGAGTGTCACAATTGTCAAAATTCATCAATGATCGTCACTTGCGAACACGACAAACATCAAATGTAATAGGATTAACTTGTAATATTTATCTATTTGTAATGAAAATACAATATTACACATTTTACTATTTATGACGAAACATCCAAAAACTACAAATATAGGCATGCAAAATTTTGTATTATTACGTATAAATAAAACATATTCCTAAAGTGCATGTCAACATGATTCCGAAAATATAAAGAACAGAAAATCTTGATGGGTTTTGAGCATAACAACATCCTATGTGTTCACGCAACCCTAATTGCTTTGGATCTAAATTTTTTACTAATTGAACATGCAAAAGAAATTGTAAAGCAATAACCCTAGATCTAGCATTAGCAATTCGAAATTCACATATGAAAAGGGTTATGAAGATTACTTTTCTTTCTATACAGTAATAACAAGTATTCCTTGCTTGATATTGACCTTTGAAAGCTTTAGTTCCGCAAATGTTGCACCTCTAATGGCTTACAAACACTTGTAGCAAGAGGATGAGAAAGAGAGAGGAGGAGACACTAAGAATTTTGGCTAAGGTATTCTCAAGGAAGTAGTGGCCGAAAATCCTTGGTGAAAGGGTCCTTAAATAGCTGAGGCTGCTAGGGTTTTCAGGTGGAAACCCTAATCTCTTGCTTAAGCCCTAAGCAGTCCATGGACTTCCCCTTCTAAAGACCTTGGACGAATTCTATAGGGCCTTCCTATAGATTTCGTCCACTCCTTCCAAAAGGAGTCCAGCATCCCAGTTTTGCAAATATCAATGATTTGCAAAACAATCCCTGTTTTTTCAATCAATTCCTTTGACCCCAAAACTAATTCCAAATTCATTTATGATCAAATACTAATTAAATATTATGGTTTATAATTAATATATTATTCTCATAGTATATTAATAAATCATCATAAATTATCATATCAAGTTGCTAAATTGAAAGAAACCCAAAGGGACCCTGTTACAATCAAATCAAGTTCATACCAATTATAATTATGGGCTTAGACACTCAATCCAACAAATCTGACTTCGTATGAAAAAGTTATTATATTTCTAAGTAATATATTCAACCCTACTCAGAATGTACATCATAAAAACTTAGAAGAGAATTGGTTGAGTTTTAACCAAAAAAACGAAAAAGACAATTAAATAACTCCTCAATACAAAATTGACGATATAAAGAACGCCGAAAGTGGAGTTTGTATGAGAGAGTTATGAATTTCACAAGATCTTTTCAATACACTCCTCACAAAAGTATAAATTTAAAATAAAATGGGAATGGGCCTATGGAGTCTGAAGGAAATTTGTAGTACTTGTTGTTACGTGTTACGAGAGCGGTGGTATATAGAAAGTCTAAAACAGAGCTCGTATGTGAAATATATGAGTTTTTAAATATTACAAAAACACCTAGAAAGAGTCACATAGACATCTAGCATCCTACATAATAAACCATAGGCCGACATAGGTGCCATCGAGCCGCTAAATACAGTAAGGAAACTCACCTCAGACTGTTGAATCTTACAGATAAATCGTTGGTTGTTGGTCCGCTAAAATCCCCGCGCTATCAACATAAGATAACATTCAGTTAATAATTGGATCCCAAATAACACTAAGAGTCCAAACTAAGGTAAAAGACCATTTTACCCTTTACCTAACTTGGCCCAAGGCCAAGGCCCAAACCAATTATCCAAAAGGCCCGAATTAATAAATGATCACCCAAAGCCCAACTATGGCCCAATCTTCCAAATTGGGCCCAAATACCTTCGTGGGCCTTCAACCAAAAGAGTCCAATAAAATAGAATCAATCCAAAAATAGAATTCTAATGGCCCAACAAAGCCCTAGCCTCCTAAGGTCTAACATGGGCCCAATACCGAAAAGCCCAAAATTATGATGCCCACTGCTGAGTATGTGGGGCGTATTCTCGCACGCCTAGCATACGCTTCAGATGCCTACTTTCTTCATTAAGTTCTTATTCAGCTAAGACCTCGACCCAACTCTCAGATCTGACTTCCTTAGGGTGACTTATCACGAAAAGTTGGCAACTTTACTTGCATGCATTCCTTAATGGGGCTCTAGAGCTCAAAAGAGCTTAACAAAGGGTCTTAACACATGTATGAGTCCATAAACACCACAAAGCTTGCATCTTTATGGACAAAAAGACTAAAAGAAACCTATTTCTACCACCAATCACTGCTATAGTGAATCAAGAAGCTCATCAATCACTCCAAGGACTCAAAAAGCATAAAATAGCAACACAACTGGATCTAGCATCAAAGATTGGCAAGATGTGAGCTTTTTACCTCAAAAGGATACAAAATGATGAGCTAATCCTAGATCCTCAAGCTCGAAGCACAACTCCAAGTGGTCTACTTCTTGTTCTCCTTCACGAAGCACCAACAAACACTCTTTATGGCTCAAAACTCTAAAAAAACACACTAGGGTTTCGATTTCTGTACAAGGGAATATGAGGTTGGTTAAACATGTCCAAAAGAGGCCATAACGGGGTTTAAATATGGTGCAAACCCTTAAATTTAGGGTTTTCTCAATTTACGTGTACGCCCAGCGTACTCCCACATACACCCAGCATACATGGGTGACATCTGTGACCAACTTAAAGCTAGTACGCTAAGCATACCCAAAGAGTACGCCCAACGTACCAACCAAGGACCAATTTTGTAAAGAACTACACTTTAGGGTTTAAAAAGAGACATACCAGAATATGAATGTTACAATTCTCCCCCACTTGAATTAGACTTCGTCCTCAAAGACCGCTGCTCCAAAATAACTCCAGATAGTGCTCCATCATCTCGACTTCCGGCTCCCACGTCCACTCCAAACCCTTGTGATGATTCCATTAAACTTAACCAATTTCAAAACCTTGTTCCTCAAGGTTTTCGTCCTCCAGTCAATATTTGTCATCAGTCTCTCAATAAAATCCAGGCGGTCATCTACCTAAATATGCTCCATGTAACATCCCAAGTTCAGCAGTGCAAGTTCAGGGTTCAAAGTGAAAATGTGGAGGGTCAACTCGGTGAGTCCATGAGTAGACTCGGCGAGTAGGGTCGCGATTCTGGTCGCGTGTTAAGTAGCCAACTCGGCGAATCGGCGGCTAGACTCGGCAAGTTGGTGCTGTGTGGAGAAAACCCTAATTCCGGGGGTTGAGCCCTATATAAAGGACATAATACCCTCTCCCCAGCCTCTTTACCCTCCCTTGAAGTCCAGAAACCCTAATATTCGTTTGTGAGAGAATTAGAGAGCATTTGGACCTTGAAGGAGTGTTTGTTGAAGAGATCATTGAAGATTAAGAGGCTTGGAGCAAGGGGCTTTACAAGGTTTTGGCTTATTCTTCTGTTGGAGTCTTCTCTTGATATAATGATTCGTTGCTTGAGTTGTTATCCATCTACATCTATCATTTGTGGGGTTTTTGGGAGTATATCTAGTGTTATCTTGAGTTTGGAGGATGGATCTGAGGTTGCTACCTCAGATCTAGTGTAGTGATGATCCTAAAGAGCATAAAGTCCCTGTTTAAGAGTTGTTGATGAAGCCTTTTAGTCCCAAACCCTAGCCCTAGAGTGTATTATGCTTAGATCTCCTTGGATTCACGTAAGGTTTGCCACTTTACATGATGGGTGGCTTGTAGAAGAGTAGATCTATGGATTGGAGCCCCTGCATGGCTTGGAAAGCCACTGTATGGATTAAGAACTAGAGGAACTCGGCGAGTCACATGGGTGAACTCGGCGAGTTGGATGAAGATGGGCAGGAACTCGACGAGTTGGAAGAACAACTCGGCGATATGTTGAAGGTTGCTTTGGACTCGTCGAGTCTGTTCTTGGACTCGACGAGTCTAGTCGTGAGGTCCTAACCTTTCCTGGTTGAGCTGTGAATCGGTGAGTCACAGGATGACTCAGTGAATTGAGTGCGATTAGACTCAGAGTTGTGGGACTCGGCGAGTCTTGGGGCGAATCGGCGAGTTGAGTCGTGTTATGGGAGTTTCAGAGCATAAGGCTTCGACAAGTCAGCGGGCTGACTCGACGAGTAGAGATACTCTTGTGTTAACCAGTTGTCTTCCAGGAGTATTTTGGTATTTATTGAGTTCAGTGTTTTGGTGATTGATCAGTGGTGAAGTTCGTGTCAGAGGTTGGAGCAGCGTGATCTTATCTCTTCAGTCGGCAGTTGCGAGGTGAGTTATCCTCACTATATCAACAGGGTCTAAGGCACCAAGTCCGGCCCTTTATCATATTGTAATCTGGTATCGTTGTTATGTTATTGCTTTGCTATGTTTGCATGCTGGTAGTTAGGATGGTATATGTTAGAGACCTGGTTAAGGTCGGTATCCTGGTATATAGGATGATGTTATGCTAGTGACCGGTTAGGATGATGTTATGTTATGTGATCTGCTAGATCGGTTTGATTGGATGTGAATTGTTATATGATTGTATGTTTATGTGCACATGGTTGTTGGAATGGGGTTGGGTTGAGGCGGGTCATGCTTTGTGCTGTAGACCAACATACCCAGGGCGGACCGGTTATCCCGAAGGCACAGCGAGCGGTCCGGATAGGCTGTAGGTTCCACGAGGGTGGACCAGACGTGCCGAGGCTCGGAGAGTGGACCAGGCTGACTGAAGGCCCGATGCGGGCGGACCAGTCATGCTGTAGACTCAGAGAGTGGACCAGGTGGATTGAAGGCCCGGTGCGGGTGGACCAATCACACTGTAGACTCGATGTATATGGCTAGACTCGGAGGGTGGACCAGGTGGACTGAAGGCCCGGTACGGCGGACCAGTCACACAGTAGACCCGAAGTGCATGACTGTTCTGTGTTTTGTTATGATGTGGCATGTTATGTGTATGGTATATGTGGTTGGTATTTTGGGGGTATTTCATTAAGCTTCCGGGCTTACAGTTGTGGTTTAAATGTTTCAGGTACTTCAGGAGACCGTGGCAAGGCAAAGGCATGATCGTACCGCTCCTCATGATTATGTTTTATGATATGGTTCTGGGAATACTCTGATAAATAATTTTGTTGAAAACCTTTTTGTAATAACTTAATGAAACTAGTTAGTTTTTGAAAAGTTTAAATTGGTTGAAATTTTTAGAGCGTTACAAGTTGGTATCAGAGCCTTGGTTTGAGTGAATTGGAGGAACATTCGTGTGAATCCTGTCTCAAATCAAGGAGAGTTTTCAAAAGAGAATTTAAAATGGTTTTCAAAATGAGTAAAAGAGGATGCGGAAGTACGATCAGCCGGAGCCAGTAAGTAACCCCAAAATACCATACAAGATATTTGTTTTGAGATATGATAGAACAGCATGCAAGTACTAGGCTAGGGATCTTCAGGAATTTCATGATAGAGTTGCCTGATTTATGATGCCTGCTAGCCTAGGGTTTCCTTTTGTATGAGATTTCCAGTGTTCCTCTAGGAGTGAGGGTTGAGTGCTTGCTATGTATGACCATCATATAGGGTGTTGTGGTGATACTTGGTATAAATATGGGTAGGTGTGGAAGGTAGTATGGTCCCGTACTACTGAAAGCTCAAGACCCATACGCGTATCAAGGAAGCCACAACCTCTAGGGTGGGGTTGGGAGACGGTTCCCGGGGTCTAGGAGAGCGCCTGATGTTTTGCGATATTTTCAGTATGGTGGTTACGAGGCATGCTGGGAGTGGATCCGGATCGGGATCGGGAGCAAGAGAGGGCGGTCAGGGTGAGTTAGTACCGCCCGAGGTTATTGGTCAGATGAGCACGGATGAGTTGGATGCTAGGATTCGTGAGATCCTGCATGATGAGGTTGTTTCCATGTTCTGGGCTGAGTTGCCGGAACTGTGTGGGTTGATCAAGACCGACATGGTCGAGTTTTTTGATGATCACTATGCAGCTCTTATAGAGACGGCTGCCGCGACAGCTACAACGGTTGTTGCAGCGGCAGGGGGAGGAGCCGGTAGAGGTTTTCAGTATCAGGACTTCGATAATACGAAGCCCCTACCTTCGGTGGAGTTTAGGACCCGATTGTTGCTATGAGATGGTTGTTATACGTAGAGGGGTGTTTCTTCACATGTTCATGCCCTGCTGATCAGAGAGTGAGGTGCGCTCTGAAACTGTTGAGGCTCGGGGCGAAGGATTGATGGAGATTGACCACGAGATCATATTCGGATGCGCAGAGGGCTGCAGTTTCATGGGATCAGTTCCGGGAGATGTTCAGTACCCGTTATGTTCCACGAGTTGAGAGGGAGAGGTTGGCTCAGGAGTTCCTGGAGCTGAAGCAGGATTCAGAGTCGGTAACGGAGATCACCAGGATGTTCACGGAGAGGCGATGTTTTGCACAGAGTTTGCTTCGGAGCAGGCTCAGATATCTCGATATCTGAGTACGCTCAAGAAGGATATCAGGCAGTTTGTGTCTATGCAGATGTGCGATACCTTGCTGGAGTTGCAGGAGGCCGATCGGCGGCGTGAGTTGGAGATTGAGTTCCAATTGAGAGAGCAGAGGCAGGCCCCGACACAGTCGCAGCCAGCGCCGAAACGGTCCAAGACCGTTGATTCTAGGTTGGGAGATCAGAGCAGCCGCACTTGTGGGAAGTGCGGGAAGGGTCACACTGGAGTTTGTAGGTCCGGTGGTGCATGCCGCAAGTGCAGAAAGGAGGGGAATTATGCGAGGGATTGTCGGCAGACAGCCCCGGTTCAAGATTTGAGCATTTGTTATCACTGCCATCAGGTTGGACGCTTGAGGGTCAACTGTCCACAACTTGCTACAGGACTGGTGCAGGCTCCAGCACCGGCCACTTTGAGGATTACGGGTGGAGGTCAGGGTGGAGCGGAGCCCCCGAGGGCTCAGGGTCGTGCTTTTCAGCTTATAGCAGAGGAGATCAGGGCAGTGCCGGATGCAGTTGCGGGTATGCTTCCTTCTTGATAATTTGTTATCTTGTGATTATTATGGAGTATCGTATATCTGCTAGTCTTCTTGTGTGATTTTTGGTATTGTATTCGTTTGTTCCTTGAGGGTTATGGTATGGTTAAGGGTTTTGGTATTGGGAGTTTCATTGGTTATCATCCATGGGGATTATTAGTGGGAAATTAGGCTTTTGGTATGAATGTCGGGTAGCATCTACAGTCTGAGGAGTGGTTAGCTGAAGGTCGGGCTTCTTTCAAGTCCGAGATGATCAATGTTGATATGTGATTTTGTGAAGGTTGCTTGTTCTAGTGGGAATCATTTCGCATGTAAGGGAATGTGTTGTGAAGGGTTGTTAAGGGAGGTCGGTTATGGCGACCGGTGGTGGATAGTCAGTGCTCTAAGTGGGGAGAATTGGAAAATTCTCCGGAAGATCGACAAGCATGAGAGATTGATTAGTTGTTTGGGATTCAGCATCGGTTCTGTAAGCCAAGAGCATAGGCGGGTATGAGTAAGTAAAAGGCAAACAGGGCGGGATGCAGACCAAGGGTTTCGGAAAAAAGGGCGATTGATTGCGGAAGGCCTAGGATCAGGCCGGGATTGAGTATGTAGGATGGAGTTAGAGTTCGAGGCCCCTAGAGGGCTAGAAAAATATGCATGGGAGAGTTTTCCAGGAGGGATAATTTGGGATGATGAATGCTAGTAGAGCGGTCCGGATAGACTGAAGGCCGGTGGGCGTACCAGTCAGGCCGTAGGCTCGGAGGACGGTCCAGATAGGCTGAAGGCCCTGGAGTGCAGTCCAGACATGTTGAAGGTTCTGAGAGTAGTCCAGAATGGCTGAAGGCCTGGTAAGACGGTCCAGTCATGCTGAAGACTCTGCATGGGTTGATAGATCTGTATGAGGAGATGGAATCAATATGTTGCGATGTGATAGCATCAGAAGGTCTGGCCCCGGGTATTGATCATGATTAGTGGAAGGTAGTGCATGGACTCGAGAGTCCTTGCGAGCAGATTCAGAGCATGTGTGGTGCATGGGATAGCGGTTATGCTATAAGGGAATGGTGTAGTATTGGGTGAGCACCGTGGCACTTGTTATACTGACAAGGCAACCAAATAGATTTCCTTGGATAAGGAAAGGGAAAGGTATGTAGCTCCGAGAGGGAGTGTAAGTTCACGGAAGTGAAATCAGTAGCGCATAGGTATGATTGAGGTGTTCCAATTATGGTTATTGAGCAGTGTGTTTGTGTCGGTGGTATGGAAACACATCCGGGTTGGATGTCTGTTGAGGTCACGGAAGGAGTTCCGAGGGTGTAGAGCCAAAGAGGCTCGGAAGGGATGCAAGGATGGAGCCTTGGATCCCCAGTTTGGTGTGAGAAAGAAATTGTGCATGTAGTGGTAATTCATCATGGGGGATATTTGGAGGTGTCGTCAGTGTGTCGGGTTTTCCCAACCCAAGGATGCTAGAGCCGGTTTAGTATGTGTATGTGATTGCGGAGGAGAACTCATGGGAGTTACTCTGAGGCTGAAGGATGTGCCATCCTGTCAGCATGGAAGGGATAGAGTTGGACTCAGAAAGGGAGCAGGTTAAGTCTCAGCAGTGAATTCGGTGAAAGATATGTCTGTCGAGGAAATTGATAGCAGTGTGGTACCGGGTTGGGATCCCGGTGGTTCAGGGTTATATTTAGCTTGTAAGAGTCAAGTGATTGTTGTGATCTGGAATGAGTGAAGTATCATGGAGTGGTACACGGTTGATCAGTGTGGTTATCAGAGGATGAAGCCGGTGGTCGGCTTGAGGCAGTGGTCAGAACACCGCAGGGGAAGTGTTGGGTTTCGGGTTCCGGTGGTAGAGTTTTGAGGAACCTGGTTTGGTTAATGCCGGGAGGTGCATTTCTAGAGTAGTTTCTGGAGTTGTGTTGTCACAGGCTTCGAGGGCGAAGCCTAATTTAAGTAGGGGAGAATTGTAACATCCCAAGTTCAGCAGTGCAAGTTCAAGGTTCAAAGTGAAAATGTGGAGGGTCAACTCGGCGAGTCCATGAGTAGACTCGGTGAGTAGCGTCGCGATTCTGGACACGTGTTAAGTGGCCAACTCGGCGAGTCGTCGGCTGGACTCGGTGAGTTGGTGCTGTGTGGAGAAAACCCTAATTCTGGGGGTTGAGCCCTATATAAAGGACATAATACCCTCTCCCCAACCTCTTTACCCTCCCTTGCAGTCCAGAAACCCTAATATTCGTTTGTGAGAGAATTAGAGAGCATTTGGACCTTGAAGGAGTGTTTGTTGAAGAGATCATTGAAGATTAAGAGGCTTGGAGCAAGGGGCTTTACAAGGTTTTGGCGTATTCTTCTGTTGGAGTCTTCTCTTGCGGTAATGATTCGTTGCTTGAGTTGTTATCCATCTACATCTATCATTTGTGGGATTTTTGGGAGTATATCTACTGTTATCTTGAGTTTGGAGGATGGATCTGAGGTTGCTATCTCAGATCTAGTGTAGTGATGATCCTAAAGAGCATAAAGTCCCTGTTTAAGAGTTGTTGATGAAGCCTGTTAGTCCCAAACCCTAGCCCTAGAGTGTATTATGCTTAGATCTCCTTCGATTCACGTAAAGTTTGCCACTTTACGTGATGGGTGGCTTGTAGAAGAGTAGATCTATGGAGTGGAGCCCCTGCATGGCTTGGAAAGCCACTGTATGGATTAAGAACTAGAGGAACTCGGCGAGTCACATGGGTGAACTCGGCGAGTTGGATGAAGATGGGAAGGAACTCGACGAGTTGGAAGAACAACTCGGCGAGTATGTTGAAGGTTGCTCTGGACTCGGCGACTCTGGTCGTGAGGTCTTAACCTTTCCTGGTTGAGCTGTGAATCGGTGAGTTAAGGGATGACTCAGTGAGTTGAGTGCGATTAGACTCAGAGTTGTGGAACTCGGCGAGTCTTGATGCGACTCGACGAGTTGAGTCGTGTTATGGGAGTTTCAGAGCATAAGGCTTCGACGAGTCAGCGGGGTGACTCAGTGAGTAGAGATAGTCTTGTGTTAACCAGTTGTCTTCCACGAGTATTTTGGTATTTATTGAGTTTAGTGTTTTGGTGATTGATCAGTGGTGAAGTTCGTGTCAGAGGTTGGAGCAGCGTGATCTTATCTCTTCAGTCGGAAGTTGCGAGGTGAGTTATCCTCACTATATCAACAGGGTCTAAGGCACCAAGGCCGGCCTTTTATCGGATTGTAATCCGGTATCGTTCTTATGTTATTGCTTTGCTATGTTTGCATCCTGGTAGTTAGGATGGTATATGTTAGAGACCTGGTTAAGGTCGTATCCTGGTATATAGGATGATGCTATGCTAGTGACCGGTTAGGTCGGTATCCTAGTTAGGATGATGTTATGTTATGTGATCTGCTAGATCAGTTTGATTGGATGTGAATTGTTATATGATTGTATGTTTATGTGCACATGGTTGTTAAACTGGGGTTGGGTTGAGGCGGGTCCTGCTTTGTGCTGTAGGCCAACATACCCAGGGCGGATCGGTTATTCCGAAGGCCCAACGAGCGGTCTGGATAGGCTGTAGGTCCCACGAGGGAGGACCAGACGTGCCGAGGCTCGAAGAGTGGACCAGGCCGACTGAAGGCCCGGTGCGGGCGGACCAGTCATACTATAGACTTAGAGAGTGGACCAGGTGGATTGAAGGCTCGGTGCGGGCGGACCAATCACACTGTAGACTCGATGTATATGGCTAGACTCGGAGGGTGGACCAGGTGGACTGAAGGCCCGGTACGACGGACCAGTCACACAGTAGACCCGAAGTGCATGGCTGTTCTGTGTTCTGTTATGATATGGCATGTTATGTGTATGGTATATGTGGTTGGTATTTTGGGGGTATTTCACTAAGCTTCCGGGCTTACAGTTGTGGTTTAAATGTTTCAGGTACTTCAGGAGACCGTGGCAAGGCAAAGGCGTGATCGTACCGCTCCTCATGATTACATTTTATGATATGGTTCTGGCAAGACTCTGATAAATCATTGTGTTGAAAACCTTTTTGTAATAACTTAATGAAACTAGGTTGTTTTTGAAAAGTTTAAATTGGTTGAAATTTTTAGAGTGTTATACTCCAACGGTACCACTACAGAATCCTCCACTAAGAACTTTCGCTGCTGAGAGACATGAAACGTGTTATAGATCTGACTAAGCTCATCTGGAAGATCCAATCGATATGCAACCCGACCCACCCGGGCCAAAAACCTAAAGGACCGATATACCTGGGGCCCAGCTTACCCCTCTTCCTGAATCGGATGACACATTTCCAAGGTGACACGTTCAGGAGAACCATATACCCCACCTGGATCTCTAAGTCTGATCAGCGTCTTTAGGCATAACTTTTCTGCCGACTCTGAGTTGTCTGGATTCTACTCTGAACCTGGTGTATCAACTCGGTAGTCTTGAGTACCACCTTGGTACTCCCCATAACCCACTGACCGACCTCAACCCAACATATCGGGGGTCTACATTTCCTCCCGTAAAGCATCTCAAAAGGAGACCGATCAATGTTGGCATCATAATTGTTGTTATATTAAAATTCTGCTAACGAAAGATACGTAACCTAACTCCCACCAAAGTCCAAAAGACACTCTCGCAACATATCCTCTACAGTCTGAATGGTCCAGTCGCTTTAACTATCGGTCTGTGGATGGAAGGTCGTGCTAAAGTGGAGGCGAGTACCCAACTCGTCATGGAACCTCTTCCAAAACCTGGAAGTAAACCTGACATCCCTGTCTGAAACCACTAAGACCGATACCCCCATGCTGGGACCCAAATCGAATCTACTATGTGCACAGTCCAAGGCAAATTCTTGATGAAATCCATAGTAATCTCCTCCCATGTCCATACGGGAATCTCCAACGGTTGCATCTTTCCGTGAGGTCGCTGATGATTGACCTTGACTTTCCTGTAAGTCAAGCACCACTCCACATACCAAGCCACATCCTGCGTCATGCAGGGCCACCAATAATCAGGACAAAGATCTCTATACATCTTCGTTGTTCGAGATGAATGGAGAACCTAGACTTGTAGGCCTCCTCCATCAGAACCTGATGCATACCTCCCCAGTACGGCACCCATACTCTCCGATGAAGAGTCAATAATACGCGGCTATCATAATCGAAGGAATCCACCTGACGCACAATAAGCTCACTCTTTCGGTGCTCTTCCTAGATAGCCTCGATCTGAGCCTCACAAATCCCCTCCAGTATTAGAGTAATCATGGTCATCCTCAAACATATATCCTTGATCGAAGCTGTAACTCCCTTGCGGCTGAGAGCATCGACAATCACATTGGCCTTCCCTGGGTGACAAATGATCTCATAATCATAATCCTTCACCACATCCAACCATCGACGTTGTCTCATATTCAGATTTAGTTGATCCATCAGATACCTCAGGCTCTTGTGATCCGTGTAAATGTTACAGTGGTCCCCATAGAGGCATTGTCGCCAAATATTAAGGGCAAAAATCACAGCCCCCAGCTCTAAATCATGTGTCAAATAATTTGCCTCATGAGGTTTCATCTGCCTCGAAGCGTAAGAGATCATATGTCCAATATGCATCAACACTTCCCCCAAACCCATGATCGACGTGTCACAATAAACCAAAAAATCCTCAACACCCTCTGGGAGGGTCAAAATCGGTGCCTCACATAACCGCTTTCTCAAGGTCTCAAAAGTTGCCTGCTGCTCAGGCCCCCAACGAGAAGTGACTGTCTTCTTTGTCAACTGAGTCAAATGAACAACTATCTTGGAGAAATCTTGGATGAATCTCTGATATTAACCTGCTAAACCAAGGAAACTCTGAATCTAAGATGAAGACCTTGGAACCTCCCACCGCATCACGGCCTCAACCTTGGCTGGGTCGACCAAAATACCATTCTAGTTGACAAGATGCTCCAGAAACTGCACCTCGTGCAACTAGAACTCACACTTGGAGAACTTTGCGAAAGGTCTCTCCCTCCTCAAAATCTCTAGCACCTCCCTCAAGTGCTCCTCGTACTGCTCCTGGGTCTTGGAATTAACCAAGATATCATCAACAAATACAATCATAGACAAATCCAGCATAGGCCTGCACCACGGTTCATGAGATCCATGAATGCGGCTGGAGCATTAGTGAGCCCAAAAGGCATCACCACAAACTCGTAATGACCATAACGACTCCGGAAAGCTTTCTTCTGCACATCCTCATCTCTAACCCTCGTATGAGGATAACCTGAATGCAAATCAATCTTGGAAACTAAGATGCACCCTGAAGCTGGTCACATAGATCATCAATCCTCGGGAATGGATAACAGATCTTCATCGTTACCTTATTCAGCTCTCGGTAGTCAATGCACATACAATGAGACTCGTCCTTCTTCTTCACAAATAAGATCGTTGCTCTGCATGGCGAACTGATCGATTAAATGAATCACTTGTCTAATAGCTCCTACAGCTGTGTAAACAACTCCTGCATCTCGGGAGGAGCCAACCGATACAGCGCTTTGGCTATCGGATCCGCACCAGGAACTAGATCAATCCTGAACTCAACATGCATCTCCGGAGGCACCCCAGGAAATCCTCTGGGAACACATCTGGATACTCCCGTACAATTGTCACATCATCCACAGTCGCCTTACCCTTATCCTAGGTATCCATAACATAAGCGACAAATTTGGAACAACCCTGCTGAATAATGTGTCTCGTCCTCGCTGCTAAACACAAAATCGGCCCACGCTGAGCTCTCTATCCATAAACCACTAACTCTCACCCATTTAGGGTTCAAATCCGAACTAATTGCTACTCACAATAGATCACCACCCCATTAGGGCTCAACCAATCCATACCCATAATAAACTTGTTCCCACACAAAGGAATAGGAACCAAATAAATCAGATACTGCTCGTTGAACATTTGAAAAGTACATCCCCGTTGAACCCTCACTACTCGGACAGATCGGTCATCTATAATCTTGACATCTAAAAGACAATCCAGCTCCAGCAAACCTCTTTCTAAGCGCAAGCGATACAAAGGATCGGGTAGCCCATGAATCAAACAATACCAAAGTAGAAATACCATTCACGAGGAACGATCCTAAAATAAAACATATGAACATAAGCAAACAATTCAATATAAATAAAGAGATATGGAAAAGATACATACCCATCACCACATTAGGTGTCGTGCGAGCGTCCTTGGCCATCAACTAGAAATCCCTGCTCTTTACCACAGGTGCATCTGCCTTACCCTGGCGGCCGTCAGTAATCCATAGAGTCGCTGGAGCGGATGCTGACACCAGCCCTGCTACAGCCAAACTCGGACAATGGGCCTTCTTGTGGCCCTTTTGATTGCAATGGAAGCAAATCAGATCAGATCCTGGGATGGTGATGGAGGTATTACAATCCCTGATAAAATGAAGCATTTGGTCGCACTTGAAGCAGCCCGAACCACCCACCATGCACGGTCCTTCGTGCGTCTTGCCACACTTCTTACAGCGGCTTCGGCCCTGCTGGCCCCTTGATCTCAAATCCTGAACCGTGGGTCCCTTGCCCGATCCCCCTGAAACCTAAGCCTGATCCGGATTCCTCTTCCTCTCTTTCTCGATATTATTCTCCCTTTCTCGGGCTCTCGCTATCATATCCTCCAGTGACTTGCAACTGGATCGGCTTACAAGCTGTCGAATATCGCTCTGCAACATCTCGTGATACCTTGCGTTCTTCATCTCCTTATCCACCACATATTACGGAATTGAAAGCGCCCTCTCTCAAAACAACATGGTGATCTCAGCCACCATCTTAGTAGTCTGGCAGAGATCCTGAAACTCTCGTGCCAACTTCTGCACCACAATCACTGGTGCAAACTCAACCCTGAATCTGGTCGTAAAATCATCCCATGACATCGAATCAACAACCTCATAACCAACGGAGCACCCAAGCTACTCCCACTAGTCTCTAGCTCTGTTTTTCAGAAGACAGGAAGCAAGTCTGACCTTTGCCCCCCTCGAGACAACTGCTGGTGCGGAATGCATTAGTGATATATGTTAATCACTGCCTGCTCTCTATCGGGCCTTTCTCCCCGTAGTAGTCTGGAGCCTCATGTGCCCGGAACTCCCTGTGTAACATTCCATTTGAAATTTAATAAATAAGAAACTCTAAAAAAACTTTAGATGTAAATTTTATTATTATTTTATATTATTGTAGCCAAAATCAATAATAATTTAGCAAGGTGTTGGTTTCGAGGAGTTAAACGTCATAATTTTGAATTGTGGGGTTTAAAAGTGTATGTTCCAGATTGGTTTTGTAAAGATTTTCAAAAGTTAGGGGGCGTTTGCTAAATGTTGGACTTAGATTGAAAGGATTTTGGAATGCTGGGGGTTGGTTGGTAAATTATGTACTTAAGTTGAAAAGAGTTGACACGGAGGGTCTGAAAGTGTAAAAATGTGGGAAGATTGCACATGATCGGGCATATAAACTATCACCTTTGTTCCCGTAACCCTAACCCTGGTAGTAAAAGTGTAAAAATGTGGGAAGATTGCACATGATCGGGCATATAAACTATCACCTTTGTTCCCGTAACCCTAACCCTGGTAGTATACTCCAGCCGCCAACCTTATATCCCCCACCACCAGTCGTCACCGCCTCCTTGCCTTTTGAAGCTGGAGAACCACCAAGAAGCCACCGTCGATGTCCTACCACCGACAAAGACGGAGAGTCGTTATTTCAGTTGTGATTTAGTCGTGGAGATTAGAAGACCGACGATTTTGGGGGCTGCTGTAGTTCATGGTAGGGTCGCTACACTGCCGTTTCCAACGATACTCATTTCACAACTTCTAATCCTTATCATAATTGTAAGATTACCAAATTCTTGCAACTATTAGAATATGTTAGATTCTAGCATTTCATGCAATGACCATTTTGTAATGTCACAGCACAAAAGTCACAAAGATTTTGTCAGTGATATTACAAAGTACATATTCAAAGTACATTCTTTTGAACATCCTTCTTGCATAAAAGTTTCTAATCTACATAGATTCTTAATATCCAACTCCCATTATGGAAATATTTTCATATTTTCCATATGACAACTGATTCTAAACAGAACCCTATCTATTCATAATAATGTCGATATGTTCCATCCAGTACTATACTTCCAACTGCCCACAAGTGACCAATCCTTGGCGAACCTTAGATTGTCCTTGATAGTTGTTTAGTTATTTTAGTCATATCTGGTTCTAGTCCTTTTTCCCTCTTAATGCCCTAGGAATTTGGAAAATCAGAACGGACGAATATTACAGCATATGCAATCGATCCTATACCCGAAGCGTATGGGATACGATACATAACGTCCTACATAAAGACATGATACTTTACCAGTCTCCTGCCTTATTTCCATATATATAATTTCCTTTTTTTGAATCTTTTCAACGTAACATTCATATATGTTCTTTGACTAAATTTGATTAAAATTTCTCGATCTAAGCTTTTAGATTTGAAATACAGTATAATATTCTCTCCCTTAATTATAGCAAAACAACCTTTCAACCCCTGCAACATTGCAAAGTGAAACCTTTTGTTTTCTATAATTAAAATTTGGTAACTTGCAACACTTAAAATAATAATCATGCTCCCACTAACATGATGATTATATCCTTACCAGCATAACACTTATGCTCCCACTAGCTTTAACATCTACCCAGAAATTAGTTGAACTTCTAGAAAACAATAATTAATTAATTTCTTAACAAGAGTTCATATTTCTGATACGAGATGCTTTGATAAACCTTTATCTAAGCTTCTCAAACTGATACACCTTTCCTTAGATAGCCCATATGTGTGTCTAAGCAATTTCAACACTTATAGCTATAAGTATTAAATGTTTAAACTAATTGCCAAATCTCACAATTCGAACTATGAAGAGGGATGCCGTAGTCATAATCGAATTTGAGAACGCAAATATCACAATTGCTATTTTCTTAAAATCTATCTTAGTGAAAGCGTTTCCTCACAATCATTTTCATGAAAATGGAGAGAAACCTTATGACACTTAGATTTAATGGTGTATGTGTTCCTATCCATGTGAATTTGTCATAACCATAATCATAAGACAATGTTTGTGACAAATCCAACTCATATGGATAGAACTAGTTCGTCCTTAATTTCTTGCCATCAAGGGTCCCACCATTGCTTCCAAGTCTTTGAGCAGCTCACCCCTACCTATTAATGTACTTTCCATTGATTAGGGTGCTTTGCCTCTATGTAATAAATTGAGAACTCACATGCATAGTTGACTTAAATTGGAATGGCACAGAAACAAAATTATGTCAACACGATATGTTGCAAACCTCAAGTCGTATGCTAGTGATTAACAATAGGTCTACCCTTGATTAGTTCTTGAAACTTTTTCAAGATCTTTAAGACTCCCAATGGCCTCTTGACATATAAGATTCTCTTGTCAAGAAACATTCCTTGACAAAAAAATATTCAAGGGTTAGTGCAGGTTCCTGTCAAGACAAACACTTTACACAATCGGTCTTAGTTGGTCTTTGTCTTATCTAAGACATCACAACTTACCAATTTCAAATGTGCAAAAAAAAAAAGAAAAATTTTCCTATTCCGCATTTGATAAGTGTTATAAACCTACTTAAGACTATGTCACTCAAGTCACAATCTTGAAGTATGACTATAAGACTCGATATTGAAGTATGATTCACCTTTTGATTTAACCATTTTAACAATTCACAATTCCTCTACTTAGCCATACTAGTGCACTAAGTTTTCCTTGGAGGATCAATTGTGATATGATTTCATAATCATTCATACAATCATGAAACATGATACAAAAGTAGTCTCCCTTCTTCTCACATTGGAGAAACCTTTTATCTTTCTGCCTTATTAATTCTTCTTATTCGTTCTGCCATACATCGAAACTTTTCAATTATTCAGAACTACACTTAATCTTGTAAGTATAACCATATTTACTAAACTTTTAGCAAATCATGACGAATAGTCTCATCGTTATTTGTGGTGGACTTGACTAGTGCATAACATTGTGTACCAGACCCTCCAGTCCTTTACTTGACTCACATTCTTATTTGAACAAGGAATTGGTCTTAATTTCCCAAATACGAAGGTTTTCATTCATCATATAATACAATTTGTATGATTCCAAGTTTCTATCCAATTGAGACTTGGGCGATGAGAATCTTCCTTATTTGTAAATTTATGACACTACCACAAATAATATAACTAAGAATCACATCCTTTTCAATATTGCTATCAATAGAAACATACAAGCATCGATTTTCACAAATGCCATTGCAAGGATATATAAATAAGACAAAACAAAATTTATTTTATTTATAAAAGTGTGGAAAAACTTGTCCTTACAATGCAATTACAAATGAAAACTATGTTACTAAACATTTCTAAGCAATCTATCCTAACTCTTAAATAGCAGCTCAAAAATCCGATCTTCGAACAATGCGATTGAAATCCATTTCTTCATGATCAGACTCAGCTCACTCTTCCTTTAAGCTTCCTTTCCTTTCTTCGATCCTAACAAACATCAAAATGTAATCTTATCACACCATGTATTAAGAATCTACAAATATATACTTAATAGAGTTAGATATTGAATCTTACATGAAGCAGAGTCATACATCTTGACCCTACCATTTTTGCGATCCTTCATGTAGATACGGCAGCTTCGCATCCAATTCCCCTTCTCTTGGCAGCAGAGACAAACGGACTCTTTCGGAACAGCACATGGGACAATCTCAGATTCAGCCTTTCTCTTTACCATCCGTTCAAATGGTTTGACCTTGGCCGATCCCTTTCCATTGGGAAGAGAAGACTTTTCTGGACTTCCAATGTTGCCATTGTCAATGGAAGTTTGGAACGTTGATCTACCAGTCAAATTTGTTATACCGGTGCGTCAATTCATTGCTGATTCAGCAGCAATAAGCAAATGAGTGGGACCAATGAGGGTCACATCATGGTCCATCGTATAGTAATATCTAATGAACCACTCTATGATTAAGGAAGTGATTGAAGAACCAATTCAACAACCAGTTTCCTTGAGACATCGAAACTCAACATTCCCAACTTTTCAATATGTAATTTCATCTCCAAGACGTGAGAACATATAGACTTTCCATCTTCTTGTCTGCTTGCCAATAGGGCTTAAGTGACCTTGAACTTTTCAAGTCTTCGAAAACGTGGTTCATAGAGAATTACTGGAGGGGGTGGAGGAAGTGAAGCATGATTTCCATTTCCACAATCCAATCGTGGAACATCATCTTCATGTGGAAAGCTTTTTCCAAAGGATGCGGGAAGACCATAGTTGTTAGATTTTGACATCTACAAAACGAGAGAAATTCAAGTTAGTGTATTCAATCTTTAATATAACACCCAAATGAAATATTAAGGCTAGGACCCAACAAAATATTCTACAACTCGGAAGAGGGATGTTGTAATCCAGTTGTAGAATATTTGAAGGTAGGTAAATGACGATTTACCAATTTCCACCTTGAAAAACGAAAATTGAAAATTAGGTTTTAGATGAATTGAAACTCTTAGATCTTTTGAGATTCATTGAACTTTTCAATGGCATATTTAACCTCGATTATGCTCTTCAAGTTTGCGACTGGGATGCCGAGGATCACAAACAAGGTGTGGATAACCATGCAAATTAGCTTGGTACTCTCGAAGATGTCTATCACCAAATCAATGTACCGGTTAACCACACACGCTCCATTGATCTATGATAATCTACGAGCTACCCATTTCTATCCTTCATTGGTCCCATATTAGTGTGCAGGTTAACCACACATGCTCCATTAACGACCAACAAGGTGCAATGTGCCATTTCATGGATTGGCACCAACTCCACATTTTTCCTAAAGTTACTAAGATTTGGGAATTTATAGAAGTGTTTAGTTACATTGTATTTCATTATACTTATAATAGAAGACTGTGTCCTACCCTACCCGTTCGACTAACGACCCTCCACTAGTCAAGGGTGCGGTGGGTAAGAGTGGATACCCAATGGCGGTCATTTTATAGGCCGCTTCCTTAAACACCGCTTATAGACCAGCTTCGTGAATGAGGCCTACTAACGGTGAGACTGACATTTACTTATACATATATAATATTAAACTTTTAATTCTATATAGTATAAGGGTGTATTTTATACTTTTAAAATACTAGGTGGTTTAAGTTATCAATAAATTATACTTTTAATTTGATTAACCTTTAAACCATACAATTATGGATTTATTAATTATATCTTTTAGTTAAACACTTAATTAATTTAATAAAACAATAAGGGTGTAATTTGAACTTTCGAAATACTAGGGTTTTAGAATTTAATATTTCAAAATTAAACTTTTAATCAAATATTCAAATTCCAAAACATGAGGGCAAGTTTTGAAACTTTTCAAAACCTTCTAGATCAAACTACAAATAATTTAATTAATCAAATAATTAGTGATTATCTAAATTTGATCTAATTCAATTTCCTTACAAGATAATTCAAATTAAACTACAAATAAGTAATATTTATCCTATAAAACAAGTAATTATCTTAATTTTGACTATTATCTATTATTTGGATTAGGATAATCAATACCATAATAAAAAAATCGGATCTTATCTATTAAAAAAGTTTTTGGTAATTATCCCAAGCCAAAATAGGTCAAAATCCCGATAAATCTGGCATCTGACCTCCAACTCGTCAAGCCAACTTTGAACTCGTCGAGTTACCAGTGAACTCGGCGAGTTCACATATGGACTCGGCGAGTCAAGCCTTCAGATCCAGTCTTTCGCGATTTTCAGCTTTGAATGATCAAACATAGCATCAAATACATTAGATAAACAGCCTAGGCTCTGATACCACTTATGGGTTTTGAACATTATATCAATCCTATGGTGCACATGCAAACCCTAAAGCTTTAGATCTAGCAATAAGGACGAACAAGAGATAGAGGAGAAGGCACAAAAAATCGTCCTAGGGTTCTCTCAAAAAGTTAGGGACGATTTTGGTGGCCTAAAGGGCTCCTTTTATAGTTAGGCTTCTAGGGTTATCAACTTGGAAACCCTAATCCAGTTGCTTAGTCCTTAAGCAGCCCAAAGATCCTTCCATAAGGCCCCTTGGACGATTTCTATATGGACTCTCATATAGAATTCGTCCACTGCTTCCTTATGGATCCTAAGCCCAACTTTGTAACTATCTTATAATTACAGTATTGGTCCCCTTTATTTAATTAATCTCTTTTGACCAAAAAATTAATTCTAAATTAATTTTTGATAAATATTAATTAAACAATATGATTTCTCTTTTAATATATTATTCACATAATATATTAATAAATCATAATTATTCCTCTTTCTCCTTAATTCATCCTATCAGTTGCTAAGGTGAAGGCAACCCAAAAGGACCATACTCATAATCGGGTCAAGTACAGACCAACATAGTTATGGGCTTAGACACCTAACCCAACAATGTGTGCTTAGCGTACTTGTCTTGTCTTCAAAGTTTCAACTCTAGCCCTTAGGCTTTTCATGGCTCAACTCTTCAAACCCAAGGGACTATAAATGACAAAATAAACAGAGAGGATTCGGAAATATCTGCAAATCTTAGGATGTTACACCGATGTATGCGGACCTTTTAAAACAATGTCTAGATATAATGAGAGATATTATATCACCTTCACTGACGACTACAATCATTTTGGTTATGTGTATTTGATGAAACACAAACATGAAGCATTTGAAAAGTTTAAATTGTTTCAAAGTGAAGTTGAAAATCAACTTGACAAAACAATCAAAATCCTTTGTTCGGATAGAGGAGGCGAGTACTTAGGCCAAGAATTCCAGGACCATCTAAGGAGTCGTGGGATTATCTCACAAGTCACTCCACCTAGAACACCACAGCTTAATGGTGTTTTTGAGAGGAGAAAAAAACCTTACTTGATATGGCTCGATCTATGATGAGTCGAAGTACCCTTCCTTTATCATTTTGGAGTTATGCTTTACTAACTGCATCCCATATGTTGAATACGGCACCAACTAAGAAGGTAGAGAAAACACCTTATGAGATGTGGTATGGAAGACCTCCATCCTTATCTTATATGAAATTTTAGGGATGCGAAGATTATGTTAGACAAGAGACTTCTAACAAACTTGAGACTAGATCTACCAAATGCATCTTTGTAAGATATCCTAAAGTTTGTTTAGGATATTACTTCTACATCCCTAGTGAGAATAAGATCTTTATTTCACGAAAAGTTGAATTCTTAGAAAGCAAGTTTCTAATGGATAAGGAAAGTGGGAGGCGTATGGAACTTGAAGAATATCAAGAACCTCAACCTGATGCATCTTTATTTGGAACTAGTACTAAACAAGAGGTTGTTGAAGATGAAGACAAGCTACTGAAACACAAGGCGTTCGCAGATCTGGTAGAATTCGTCATAAACCTAAGAGATATGGATTTCTCAGTGATGAGTGCTTCATAATGACGAATGTTGATGAGCCGGTCAACTACCACCATGCAATGACAGATCCCAAATTTTCCAAATGGCTTGAAGCCATGAACGCTGAGATGTAATCCATGAGAGAAAATCAAGTTTGGGACTTGGTTGATCTTCCTCCCAATAGCAAGACTGTTGGAAGTAATTGGGTCTTCAAGAAGAAGACTGACATGGATGGCAACTTACACGTATTCACCGCAAGATTGGTTGCTAAAGGATTCAATCAAACTTATGGGGTTGATTATGATGAAACTTTGTCACTGGTCGTTATGATTAAATCAATTAGGAAACTACTTGTCATAGTTGCATGTTAAGACTATGAGATATGCAAATTGATGTTAAAACTGCTTTTCTAAATGGAAACATGGAAGAAGATGTCTGCATGGATCAGCCCAAAGGTTTTGTCGACCAAAAGCATCCTAAGAAAGTGTGTAAGCTCAAGAAGATGCATTTATGGGTTAAAGTAAGAATCTTGTAACTGGAACCATCGTTTCGATGATGAAATCACAAAGTATGGTTTTATTAGAAATGAAGATGAATCTTGTGCTTACATGAGAATTAGTGGGAGCTCGGTGAAATTATTGGTCCTATATGTGGATGACATATTAATCATGGGAAATCACATTCCAACTTTACAAGGTGTAAAGACTTGGCTTGGAAAGTGTTTCTCAA